>NW_028256701.1:0-14416 GCF_048593485.1 Apis florea
TGTATTAGGAGAATATAATTCGAAAGGAGGTGGCACGTGAAATTTTTCTAAAAATCTCAAATTTTTTAAATTTTTTCCAAAATTTCGACTTTGTATTAGGAGAATATAATTCGACAGGAGGTGGCACGTGAAATTTTTCTAAAAATCTCAAATTTTAACAATTTTTGCCAAAATTTCGACTTTGTATTAGGAGAATATAATTCGACAGGAGGTGGCACGTGAAATTTTTCTAAAAATCTCAAATTTTAAAAATTTTTGCCAAAATTTCGACTTTGTATTAGGAGAATATAATTCGACAGGAGGTGGCACGTGCAATTTTTCTAAAGATCTCAAATTTTAACAATTTTTGCCAAAATTTCGACTTTGTATTAGGAGAATATAATTCGACAGGAGGTGGCACGTGCAATTTTTGTAAAAATCTCAAATTTTTTAAATTTTTGCCAAAATTACGACTTTGTATTAGGAGAATATAATTCGCCAGGAGGTGGCACGTGCAATTTTTCTAAAGATCTCAAATTTTAAAAATTTTTGCCAAAATTTCGACTTTGTATTAGGAGAAAATAATTCGACAGGAGGTGGCACGTGAAATTTTTCTAAAAATCTCAAATTTTTTAAATTTTTGCCAAAATTTCGACTTTGTATTAGGAGAATATAATTCGCCAGGAGGTGGCACGTGCAATTTTTCTAAAGATCTCAAATTTTAACAATTTTTGCCAAAATTTCGACTTTGTATTAGGAGAATATAATTCGACAGGAGGTGGCACGTGAAATTTTTCTAAAAATCTCAAATTTTTTAAATTTTTGCCAAAATTACGACTTTGTATTAGGAGAATATAATTCGACAGGAGGTGGCACGTGAAATTTTTCTAAAGATCTCAAATTTTAACAATTTTTGCCAAAATTTCGACTTTGTATTAGGAGAATATAATTCGCCAGGAGTTGGCACGTGCAATTTTTCTAAAGATCTCAAATTTTAACAATTTTTGCCAAAATTTCGACTTTGTATTAGGAGAATATAATTCGACAGGAGGTGGCACGTGAAATTTTTCTAAAAATCTCAAATTTTAAAAATTTTTGCCAAAATTTCGACTTTGTATTAGGAGAATATAATTCGACAGGAGGTGGCACGTGCAATTTTTCTAATGATCTCAAATTTTAAAAATTTTTGCCAAAATTTCGACTTTGTATTAGGAGAATATAATTCGACAGGAGGTGGCACGTGCAATTTTTCTAATGATCTCAAATTTTAAAAATTTTTGTCAAAATTTCGATTTTGTATTAGGAGAATATAATTCGACAGGAGGTGGCACGTGCAATTTTTGTAAAAATCTCAAATTTTTTAAATTTTTGTCAAAATTACGACTTTGTATTAGGAGAATATAATTCGCCAGGAGGTGGCACGTGCAATTTTTCTAAAGATCTCAAATTTTAAAAATTTTTGCCAAAATTTCGACTTTGTATTAGGAGAATATAATTCGAAAGGAGGTGGCACGTGAAATTTTTCTAAAAATCTCAAATTTTTTAAATTTTTTCCAAAATTTCGACTTTGTATTAGGAGAATATAATTCGACAGGAGGTGGCACGTGAAATTTTTCTAAAAATCTCAAATTTTAAAAATTTTTGCCAAAATTACGACTTTGTATTAGGAGAATATAATTCGACAGGAGGTGGCACGTGAAATTTTTCTAAAAATCTCAAATTTTTTAAATTTTTGCCAAAATTTCGACTTTGTATTAGGAGAATATAATTCGCCAGGAGGTGGCACGTGCAATTTTTCTAAAGATCTCAAATTTTAACAATTTTTGCCAAAATTTCGACTTTGTATTAGGAGAATATAATTCGAAAGGAGGTGGCACGTGAAATTTTTCTAAAAATCTCAAATTTTTTAAATTTTTGCCAAAATTTCGACTTTGTATTAGGAGAATATAATTCGCCAGGAGGTGGCACGTGCAATTTTTCTAAAGATCTCAAATTTTAAAAATTTTTGCCAAAATTTCGACTTTGTATTAGGAGAATATAATTCGACAGGAGGTGGCACGTGCAATTTTTCTAAAGATCTCAAATTTTAAAAATTTTTGCCAAAATTTCGACTTTGTATTAGGAGAATATAATTCGACAGGAGGTGGCACGTGCAATTTTTGTAAAAATCTCAAATTTTATCAATTTTTGCCAAAATTTCGACTTTGTATTAGGAGAATATAATTCGACAGGAGGTGGCACGTGCAATTTTTCTAAAAATCTCAAATTTTAAAAATTTTTGCCAAAATTTCGACTTTGTATTAGGAGAATATAATTCGCCAGGAGGTGGCACGTGCAATTTTTCTAAAGATCTCAAATTTTAAAATTTTTTGCCAAAATTACGACTTTGTATTAGGAGAATATAATTCGACAGGAGGTGGCACGTGCAATTTTTGTAAAAATCTCAAATTTTTTAAATTTTTGCCAAAATTACGACTTTGTATTAGGAGAATATAATTCGCCAGGAGGTGGCACGTGCAATTTTTCTAAAGATCTCAAATTTTAACAATTTTTGCCAAAATTTCGACTTTGTATTAGGAGAATATAATTCGACAGGAGGTGGCACGTGCAATTTTTCTAAAGATCTCAAATTTTAAATATTTTTGCCAAAATTTCGACTTTGTATTAGGAGAATATAATTCGACAGGAGGTGGCACGTGAAATTTTTCTAAAGATCTCAAATTTTAAAAATTTTTGCCAAAATTTCGACTTTGTATTAGGAGAATATAATTCGAAAGGAGGTGGCACGTGAAATTTTTCTAAAAATCTCAAATTTTAACAATTTTTGCCAAAATTTCGACTTTGTATTAGGAGAATATAATTCGACAGGAGGTGCCACGTGCAATTTTTCTAAAGATCTCAAATTTTAAAAATTTTTGCCAAAATTTCGACTTTGTATTAGGAGAATATAATTCGACAGGAGGTGGCACGTGCAATTTTTGTAAAAATCTCAAATTTTTTAAATTTTTGCCAAAATTACGACTTTGTATTAGGAGAATATAATTCGACAGGAGGTGGCACGTGCAATTTTTCTAAAGATCTCAAATTTTAAAAATTTTTGCCAAAATTTCGACTTTGTATTAGGAGAATATAATTCGACAGGAGGTGGCACGTGCAATTTTTGTAAAAATCTCAAATTTTTTAAATTTTTGCCAAAATTACGACTTTGTATTAGGAGAATATAATTCGACAGGAGGTGGCACGTGAAATTTTTCTAAAAATCTCAAATTTTAAAAATTTTTGCCAAAATTACGACTTTGTATTAGGAGAATATAATTCGACAGGAGGTGGCACGTGAAATTTTTCTAAAAATCTCAAATTTTAACAATTTTTGCCAAAATTTCGACTTTGTATTAGGAGAATATAATTCGACAGGAGATGGCACGTGAAATTTTTCTAAAAATCTCAAATTTTAACAATTTTTGCCAAAATTTCGACTTTGTATTAGGAGAATATAATTCGACAGGAGATGGCACGTGAAATTTTTCTAAAAATCTCAAATTTTAAAAATTTTTTTCCAAAATTACGACTTTGTATTAGGAGAATATAATTCGACAGGAGGTGGCACGTGAAATTTTTCTAAAGATCTCAAATTTTAAAAATTTTTGCCAAAATTTCGACTTTGTATTAGGAGAATATAATTCGAAAGGAGGTGGCACGTGCAATTTTTATAAAAATCTCAAATTTTAACAATTTTTGCCAAAATTTCGACTTTGTATTAGGAGAATATAATTCGACAGGAGGTGGCACGTGAAATTTTTCTAAAAATCTCAAATTTTAACAATTTTTGCCAAAATTTCGACTTTGTATTAGGAGAATATAATTCGACAGGAGGTGGCACGTGAAATTTTTCTAAAAATCTCAAATTTTAAAAATTTTTGCCAAAATTACGACTTTGTATTAGGAGAATATAATTCGACAGGAGGTGGCACGTGAAATTTTTCTAAAAATCTCAAATTTTTTAAATTTTTGCCAAAATTTCGACTTTGTATTAGGAGAATATAATTCGCCAGGAGGTGGCACGTGCAATTTTTCTAAAGATCTCAAATTTTAACAATTTTTGCCAAAATTTCGACTTTGTATTAGGAGAATATAATTCGAAAGGAGGTGGCACGTGAAATTTTTCTAAAAATCTCAAATTTTTTAAATTTTTGCCAAAATTTCGACTTTGTATTAGGAGAATATAATTCGCCAGGAGGTGGCACGTGCAATTTTTCTAAAGATCTCAAATTTTAAAAATTTTTGCCAAAATTTCGACTTTGTATTAGGAGAATATAATTCGACAGGAGGTGGCACGTGCAATTTTTCTAAAGATCTCAAATTTTAAAAATTTTTGCCAAAATTTCGACTTTGTATTAGGAGAATATAATTCGACAGGAGGTGGCACGTGCAATTTTTGTAAAAATCTCAAATTTTATCAATTTTTGCCAAAATTTCGACTTTGTATTAGGAGAATATAATTCGACAGGAGGTGGCACGTGCAATTTTTCTAAAAATCTCAAATTTTAAAAATTTTTGCCAAAATTTCGACTTTGTATTAGGAGAATATAATTCGCCAGGAGGTGGCACGTGCAATTTTTCTAAAGATCTCAAATTTTAAAATTTTTTGCCAAAATTACGACTTTGTATTAGGAGAATATAATTCGACAGGAGGTGGCACGTGCAATTTTTGTAAAAATCTCAAATTTTTTAAATTTTTGCCAAAATTACGACTTTGTATTAGGAGAATATAATTCGCCAGGAGGTGGCACGTGCAATTTTTCTAAAGATCTCAAATTTTAACAATTTTTGCCAAAATTTCGACTTTGTATTAGGAGAATATAATTCGACAGGAGGTGGCACGTGCAATTTTTCTAAAGATCTCAAATTTTAAATATTTTTGCCAAAATTTCGACTTTGTATTAGGAGAATATAATTCGACAGGAGGTGGCACGTGAAATTTTTCTAAAGATCTCAAATTTTAAAAATTTTTGCCAAAATTTCGACTTTGTATTAGGAGAATATAATTCGAAAGGAGGTGGCACGTGAAATTTTTCTAAAAATCTCAAATTTTAACAATTTTTGCCAAAATTTCGACTTTGTATTAGGAGAATATAATTCGACAGGAGGTGCCACGTGCAATTTTTCTAAAGATCTCAAATTTTAAAAATTTTTGCCAAAATTTCGACTTTGTATTAGGAGAATATAATTCGACAGGAGGTGGCACGTGCAATTTTTGTAAAAATCTCAAATTTTTTAAATTTTTGCCAAAATTACGACTTTGTATTAGGAGAATATAATTCGACAGGAGGTGGCACGTGCAATTTTTCTAAAGATCTCAAATTTTAAAAATTTTTGCCAAAATTTCGACTTTGTATTAGGAGAATATAATTCGACAGGAGGTGGCACGTGCAATTTTTGTAAAAATCTCAAATTTTTTAAATTTTTGCCAAAATTACGACTTTGTATTAGGAGAATATAATTCGACAGGAGGTGGCACGTGAAATTTTTCTAAAAATCTCAAATTTTAAAAATTTTTGCCAAAATTACGACTTTGTATTAGGAGAATATAATTCGACAGGAGGTGGCACGTGAAATTTTTCTAAAAATCTCAAATTTTAACAATTTTTGCCAAAATTTCGACTTTGTATTAGGAGAATATAATTCGACAGGAGATGGCACGTGAAATTTTTCTAAAAATCTCAAATTTTAACAATTTTTGCCAAAATTTCGACTTTGTATTAGGAGAATATAATTCGACAGGAGATGGCACGTGAAATTTTTCTAAAAATCTCAAATTTTAAAAATTTTTTTCCAAAATTACGACTTTGTATTAGGAGAATATAATTCGACAGGAGGTGGCACGTGAAATTTTTCTAAAGATCTCAAATTTTAAAAATTTTTGCCAAAATTTCGACTTTGTATTAGGAGAATATAATTCGAAAGGAGGTGGCACGTGCAATTTTTATAAAAATCTCAAATTTTAACAATTTTTGCCAAAATTTCGACTTTGTATTAGGAGAATATAATTCGACAGGAGGTGGCACGTGAAATTTTTCTAAAAATCTCAAATTTTAACAATTTTTGCCAAAATTTCGACTTTGTATTAGGAGAATATAATTCGACAGGAGATGGCACGTGAAATTTTTCTAAAAATCTCAAATTTTAAAAATTTTTTGCCAAAATTACGACTTTGTATTAGGAGAATATAATTCGACAGGTGGTGGCACGTGCAATTTTTGTAAAAATCTCAAATTTTTTAAATTTTTGCCAAAATTACGACTTTGTATTAGGAGAATATAATTCGCCAGGAGGTGGCACGTGCAATTTTTCTAAAGATCTCAAATTTTAAAATTTTTTGCCAAAATTTCGACTTTGTATTAGGAGAATATAATTCGAAAGGAGGTGGCACGTGAAATTTTTCTAAAAATCTCAAATTTTTTAAATTTTTTCCAAAATTTCGACTTTGTATTAGGAGAATATAATTCGACAGGAGGTGGCACGTGAAATTTTTCTAAAGATCTCAAATTTTAACAATTTTTGCCAAAATTTCGACTTTGTATTAGGAGAATATAATTCGCCAGGAGGTGGCACGTGCAATTTTTCTAAAAATCTCAAATTTTTTAAATTTTTGCCAAAATTTCGACTTTGTATTAGGAGAATATAATTCGCCAGGAGGTGGCACGTGCAATTTTTCTAAAGATCTCAAATTTTAACAATTTTTGCCAAAATTTCGACTTTGTATTAGGAGAATATAATTCGACAGGAGGTGGCACGTGCAATTTTTCTAAAGATCTCAAATTTTAAATATTTTTGCCAAAATTTCGACTTTGTATTAGGAGAATATAATTCGACAGGAGGTGGCACGTGAAATTTTTCTAAAGATCTCAAATTTTAAAAATTTTTGCCAAAATTTCGACTTTGTATTAGGAGAATATAATTCGAAAGGAGGTGGCACGTGAAATTTTTCTAAAAATCTCAAATTTTAACAATTTTTGCCAAAATTTCGACTTTGTATTAGGAGAATATAATTCGACAGGAGGTGGCACGTGAAATTTTTCTAAAAATCTCAAATTTTAACAATTTTTGCCAAAATTTCGACTTTGTATTAGGAGAATATAATTCGACAGGAGATGGCACGTGAAATTTTTCTAAAAATCTCAAATTTTAAAAATTTTTTGCCAAAATTACGACTTTGTATTAGGAGAATATAATTCGACAGGAGGTGGCACGTGCAATTTTTGTAAAAATCTCAAATTTTTTAAATTTTTGCCAAAATTACGACTTTGTATTAGGAGAATATAATTCGCCAGGAGGTGGCACGTGCAATTTTTCTAAAGATCTCAAATTTTAAAATTTTTTGCCAAAATTTCGACTTTGTATTAGGAGAATATAATTCGAAAGGAGGTGGCACGTGAAATTTTTCTAAAAATCTCAAATTTTTTAAATTTTTGCCAAAATTACGACTTTGTATTAGGAGAATATAATTCGACAGGAGGTGGCACGTGAAATTTTTCTAAAAATCTCAAATTTTAACAATTTTTGCCAAAATTTCGACTTTGTATTAGGAGAATATAATTCGACAGGAGGTGGCACGTGAAATTTTTCTAAAAATCTCAAATTTTAAAAATTTTTGCCAAAATTTCGGCTTTGTATTAGGAGAATATAATTCGACAGGAGGTGGCACGTGAAATTTTTCTAAAGATCTCAAATTTTAACAATTTTTGCCAAAATTTCGACTTTGTATTAGGAGAATATAATTCGACAGGAGGTGCCACGTGCAATTTTTCTAAAGATCTCAAATATTAAAAATTTTTGCCAAAATTTCGACTTTGTATTAGGAGAATATAATTCGACAGGAGGTGGCACGTGCAATTTTTGTAAAAATCTCAAATTTTTTAAATTTTTGCCAAAATTACGACTTTGTATTAGGAGAATATAATTCGACAGGAGGTGGCACGTGAAATTTTTCTAAAAATCTCAAATTTTAAAAATTTTTGCCAAAATTACGACTTTGTATTAGGAGAATATAATTCGACAGGAGGTGGCACGTGAAATTTTTCTAAAAATCTCAAATTTTAACAATTTTTGCCAAAATTTCGACTTTGTATTAGGAGAATATAATTCGACAGGAGATGGCACGTGAAATTTTTCTAAAAATCTCAAATTTTAAAAATTTTTTTCCAAAATTACGACTTTGTATTAGGAGAATATAATTCGACAGGAGGTGGCACGTGCAATTTTTGTAAAAATCTCAAATTTTTTAAATTTTTGCCAAAATTACGACTTTGTATTAGGAGAATATAATTCGCCAGGAGGTGGCACGTGCAATTTTTCTAAAGATCTCAAATTTTAAAAATTTTTGCCAAAATTTCGACTTTGTATTAGGAGAATATAATTCGAAAGGAGGTGGCACGTGAAATTTTTCTAAAAATCTCAAATTTTTTAAATTTTTTCCAAAATTTCGACTTTGTATTAGGAGAATATAATTCGACAGGAGGTGGCACGTGAAATTTTTCTAAAAATCTCAAATTTTAACAATTTTTGCCAAAATTTCGACTTTGTATTAGGAGAATATAATTCGACAGGAGGTGGCACGTGAAATTTTTCTAAAAATCTCAAATTTTAAAAATTTTTGCCAAAATTTCGGCTTTGTATTAGGAGAATATAATTCGACAGGAGGTGGCACGTGAAATTTTTCTAAAGATCTCAAATTTTAACAATTTTTGCCAAAATTTCGACTTTGTATTAGGAGAATATAATTCGACAGGAGGTGCCACGTGCAATTTTTCTAAAGATCTCAAATTTTAAAAATTTTTGCCAAAATTTCGACTTTGTATTAGGAGAATATAATTCGACAGGAGGTGGCACGTGAAATTTTTCTAAAAATCTCAAATTTTAACAATTTTTGCCAAAATTTCGACTTTGTATTAGGAGAATATAATTCGACAGGAGGTGGCACGTGAAATTTTTCTAAAAATCTCAAATTTTTTAAATTTTTGCCAAAATTACGACTTTGTATTAGGAGAATATAATTCGACAGGAGGTGGCACGTGAAATTTTTCTAAAAATCTCAAATTTTAAAAATTTTTGCCAAAATTACGACTTTGTATTAGGAGAATATAATTCGACAGGAGGTGGCACGTGAAATTTTTCTAAAAATCTCAAATTTTAACAATTTTTGCCAAAATTTCGACTTTGTATTAGGAGAATATAATTCGACAGGAGATGGCACGTGAAATTTTTCTAAAAATCTCAAATTTTAAAAATTTTTTTCCAAAATTACGACTTTGTATTAGGAGAATATAATTCGACAGGAGGTGGCACGTGCAATTTTTGTAAAAATCTCAAATTTTTTAAATTTTTGCCAAAATTACGACTTTGTATTAGGAGAATATAATTCGCCAGGAGGTGGCACGTGCAATTTTTCTAAAGATCTCAAATTTTAAAAATTTTTGCCAAAATTTCGACTTTGTATTAGGAGAATATAATTCGAAAGGAGGTGGCACGTGAAATTTTTCTAAAAATCTCAAATTTTTTAAATTTTTTCCAAAATTTCGACTTTGTATTAGGAGAATATAATTCGACAGGAGGTGGCACGTGAAATTTTTCTAAAAGTCTCAAATTTTAACAATTTTTGCCAAAATTTCGACTTTGTATTAGGAGAATATAATTCGACAGGAGGTGGCACGTGAAATTTTTCTAAAAATCTCAAATTTTAAAAATTTTTGCCAAAATTACGACTTTGTATTAGGAGAATATAATTCGACAGGAGGTGGCACGTGAAATTTTTCTAAACATCTCAAATTTTAAAAATTTATGCCAAAATTTCGACTTTTTATTAGGAGAATATAATTCGACAGGAGGTGGCACGTGAAATTTTTCTAAAAATCTCAAATTTTATCTATTTTTGCCAAAATTTCGACTTTGTATTAGGAGAATATAATTCGACAGGAGGTGGCACGTGCAATTTTTCTAATGATCTCAAATTTTAAAAATTTTTGCCAAAATTTCGACTTTGTATTAGGAGAATATAATTCGACAGGAGGTGGCACGTGCAATTTTTCTAATGATCTCAAATTTTAAAAATTTTTGCCAAAATTTCCACTTTGTATTAGGAGAATATAATTCGACAGGAGGTGGCACGTGAAATTTTTCTAAAAATCTCAAATTTTTTAAATTTTTGCCAAAATTACGACTTTGTATTAGGAGAATATAATTCGCCAGGAGGTGGCACGTGCAATTTTTCTAAGGATCTCAAATTTTAAAAATTTTTGCCAAAATTACGACTTTGTATTAGGAGAATATAATTCGACAGGAGGTGGCACGTGAAATTTTTCTAAACATCTCAAATTTTAAAAATTTTTGCCAAAATTTCGACTTTGTATTAGGAGAATATAATTCGCCAGGAGGTGGCACGTGCAATTTTTCTAAGGATCTCAAATTTTAAAAATTTTTGCCAAAATTTCGGCTTTGTATTAGGAGAATATAATTCGACAGGAGGTGGCACGTGAAATTTTTCTAAAGATCTCAAATTTTAACAATTTTTGCCAAAATTTCGACTTTGTATTAGGAGAATATAATTCGACAGGAGGTGCCACGTGCAATTTTTCTAAAGATCTCAAATTTTAAAAATTTTTGCCAAAATTTCGACTTTGTATTAGGAGAATATAATTCGACAGGAGGTGGCACGTGCAATTTTTGTAAAAATCTCAAATTTTAACAATTTTTGCCAAAATTACGACTTTGTATTAGGAGAATATAATTCGACAGGAGGTGGCACGTGAAATTTTTCTAAAAATCTCAAATTTTAAAAATTTTTGCCAAAATTACGACTTTGTATTAGGAGAATATAATTCGACAGGAGGTGGCACGTGAAATTTTTCTAAAAATCTCAAATTTTAACAATTTTTGCCAAAATTTCGACTTTGTATTAGGAGAATATAATTCGACAGGAGATGGCACGTGAAATTTTTCTAAAAATCTCAAATTTTAAAAATTTTTTTCCAAAATTACGACTTTGTATTAGGAGAATATAATTCGACAGGAGGTGGCACGTGCAATTTTTGTAAAAATCTCAAATTTTTTAAATTTTTGCCAAAATTACGACTTTGTATTAGGAGAATATAATTCGCCAGGAGGTGGCACGTGCAATTTTTCTAAAGATCTCAAATTTTAAAAATTTTTGCCAAAATTTCGACTTTGTATTAGGAGAATATAATTCGAAAGGAGGTGGCACGTGAAATTTTTCTAAAAATCTCAAATTTTTTAAATTTTTTCCAAAATTTCGACTTTGTATTAGGAGAATATAATTCGACAGGAGGTGGCACGTGAAATTTTTCTAAAAATCTCAAATTTTAACAATTTTTGCCAAAATTTCGACTTTGTATTAGGAGAATATAATTCGACAGGAGGTGGCACGTGAAATTTTTCTAAAAATCTCAAATTTTAAAAATTTTTGCCAAAATTACGACTTTGTATTAGGAGAATATAATTCGACAGGAGGTGGCACGTGAAATTTTTCTAAACATCTCAAATTTTAAAAATTTATGCCAAAATTTCGACTTTTTATTAGGAGAATATAATTCGACAGGAGGTGGCACGTGAAATTTTTCTAAAAATCTCAAATTTTATCTATTTTTGCCAAAATTTCGACTTTGTATTAGGAGAATATAATTCGACAGGAGGTGGCACGTGAAATTTTTCTAAACATCTCAAATTTTAAAAATTTTTGCCAAAATTTCGACTTTGTATTAGGAGAATATAATTCGACAGGAGGTGGCACGTGAAATTTTTCTAAAAATCTCAAATTTTAACAATTTTTGCCAAAATTTCGACTTTGTATTAGGAGAATATCATTCGACAGGAGGTGGCACGTGAAATTTTTCTAAAAATCTCAAATTTTAAAAATTTTTGCCAAAATTACGACTTTGTATTAGGAGAATATAATTCGACAGGAGGTGGCACGTGAAATTTTTCTAAAAATCTCAAATTTTTTAAATTTTTGCCAAAATTTCGACTTTGTATTAGGAGAATATAATTCGCCAGGAGGTGGCACGTGCAATTTTTCTAAAGATCTCAAATTTTAACAATTTTTGCCAAAATTTCGACTTTGTATTAGGAGAATATAATTCGACAGGAGGTGGCACGTGAAATTTTTCAAAAGATCTCAAATTTTAACAATTTTTGCCAAAATTTCGACTTTGTATTAGGAGAATATAATTCGACAGGAGGTGGCACGTGCAATTTTTCTAAAGATCTCAAATTTTAAAAATTTTTGCCAAAATTTCGACTTTGTATTAGGAGAATATAATTCGACAGGAGGTGGCACGTGAAATTTTTCTAAAGATCTCAAATTTTAAAAATTTTTGCCAAAATTTCGACTTTGTATTAGGAGAATATAATTCGAAAGGAAGTGGCACGTGCAATTTTTATAAAAATCTCAAATTTTTTAAATTTTTTCCAAAATTTCGACTTTGTATTAGGAGAATATAATTCGACAGGAGGTGGCACGTGAAATTTTTCTAAAAATCTCAAATTTTAACAATTTTTGCCAAAATTTCGACTTTGTATTAGGAGAATATAATTCGACAGGAGGTGGCACGTGAAATTTTTCTAAAAATCTCAAATTTTAAAAATTTTTGCCAAAATTACGACTTTGTATTAGGAGAATATAATTCGCCAGGAGGTGGCACGTGCAATTTTTCTAAAGATCTCAAATTTTAACAATTTTTGCCAAAATTTCGACTTTGTATTAGGAGAATATAATTCGACAGGAGGTGGCACGTGAAATTTTTCTAAAAATCTCAAATTTTTTAAATTTTTGCCAAAATTACGACTTTGTATTAGGAGAATATAATTCGACAGGAGGTGGCACGTGAAATTTTTCAAAAGATCTCAAATTTTAACAATTTTTGCCAAAATTTCGACTTTGTATTAGGAGAATATAATTCGACAGGAGGTGGCACGTGCAATTTTTCTAAAGATCTCAAATTTTAAAAATTTTTGCCAAAATTTCAACTTTGTATTAGGAGAATATAATTCGACAGGAGGTGGCACGTGAAATTTTTCTAAAGATCTCAAATTTTAAAAATTTTTGCCAAAATTTCGACTTTGTATTAGGAGAATATAATTCGAAAGGAGGTGGCACGTGCAATTTTTAAAAAATTCAAATTTTTTAAATTTTTTCCAAAATTTCGACTTTGTATTAGGAGAATATAATTCGACAGGAGGTGCACGTGAAATTTTTTAAAAATCTCAAATTTTAACAATTTTTGCCAAAATTTCGACTTTGTATTAGGAGAATATAATTCGACAGGAGTGCACGTGAAATTTTTTAAAAATCTCAAATTTTTTAAATTTTTTCCAAAATTTCGACTTTGTATTAGGAGAATATAATTCGACAGGAGGTGGCACGTGAAATTTTTCTAAAAATCTCAAATTTTAACAATTTTTGCCAAAATTTCGACTTTGTATTAGGAGAATATAATTCGACAGGAGGTGGCACGTGAAATTTTTCTAAAAATCTCAAATTTTAAAAATTTTTGCCAAAATTACGACTTTGTATTAGGAGAATATAATTCGCCAGGAGGTGGCACGTGCAATTTTTCTAAAGATCTCAAATTTTAAAATTTTTTGCCAAAATTTCGACTTTGTATTAGGAGAATATAATTCGAAAGGAGGTGGCACGTGAAATTTTTCTAAAAATCTCAAATTTTTTAAATTTTTTCCAAAATTTCGACTTTATATTAGGAGAATATAATTCGACAGGAGGTGGCACGTGAAATTTTTCTAAAAATCTCAAATTTTAACAATTTTTGCCAAAATTTCGACTTTGTATTAGGAGAATATAATTCGACAGGAGGTGGCACGTGAAATTTTTCTAAAAATCTCAAATTTTAAAAATTTTTGCCAAAATTTCGGCTTTGTATTAGGAGAATATAATTCGACAGGAGGTGGCACGTGAAATTTTTCTAAAGATCTCAAATTTTAACAATTTTTGCCAAAATTTCGACTTTGTATTAGGAGAATATAATTCGACAGAAGGTGCCACGTGCAATTTTTCTAAAGATCTCAAATTTTAAAAATTTTTGCCAAAATTTCGACTTTGTATTAGGAGAATATAATTCGACAGGAGGTGGCACGTGAAATTTTTCTAAAAATCTCAAATTTTAACAATTTTTGCCAAAATTTCGACTTTGTATTAGGAGAATATAATTCGACAGGAGGTGGCACGTGAAATTTTTCTAAAAATCTCAAATTTTAAAAATTTTTGCCAAAATTACGACTTTGTATTAGGAGAATATAATTCGACAGGAGGTGGCACGTGAAATTTTTCTAAACATCTCAAATTTTAAAAATTTATGCCAAAATTTCGACTTTTTATTAGGAGAATATAATTCGACAGGAGGTGGCACGT
>NW_028256702.1:3000000-3269164 GCF_048593485.1 Apis florea
TTTGTCAAAAAAAGAATTCAGATTGATCGATATCAAATATAATCAAATCAGAAAAAACTTTTAGAAGAAAAATTAAAAATTTGACAAATATGCTAAATATTCAAAAATTAAATCAGAAAAAGAAAATTAGAATTTTTTTATCACACTAATATTATCGAAATTTTTATTCCAAAGTCATATAAAAGTATCATAAAAGTATCGTCAAAAGATGATAAATAGAAAAAAATCATAAATAAAAAAATTTCATCATTAAATAAGAATTAATTAAACATTTACTAAATGTTTATAGATAATCTATGGATATTTAAGGATAAAACAAAATCAAAATAGATCAGCTAATTGTTATGAAATTAGACAGGAGAATATATATTGTTAGCAAGGAGATCGATTATCAGAAAACTTTCCAATAGCTCTATTCAATATTATTATATGATAATGGTAAATATAGTGGCTTTAGAAAAATTGAAATTAATAATAAGTTCGATATTAAAACAACATTTTAATAGAGAAAATTAACAAGAGGAAATCTATAACTAGAACAGTATAGCGAAGTAATATAACATACAGAAAAACGATCTTTATAGTTAAAGCAAATGTCGAGATGTGATAATGTTCTACAAGATTCATACAAGATAAAAAATTACACATTGTAAATATAACCGATTCTTCCTTATTTCTAAGAATTAGAAACAAGAAAAAAACTTTTTATTGTGTGGATATGTGGATAATCTTATCCTATCCTATAATCTATATCCTAATCCTTTAAATCAATCATGAATTTTGTATTTATTTATTCAAAATCTGGCACACGAAATCAGGTTGGGCATGGACCATATAGTGTCTTATCTTTTAGATAAGAAATAGGAAAAACTTCGTTGCTGTTATATATACGACCGAATAATCTGCCATATGACTTAGAGTGGAGATGTATAATGAACAAAATCGTTTCGTTGTAATCGAGATATATATTGAAGTTTCGCATCTTTCGAGCAATATAAAAGATTACGAGATATGATTTCTTATTATTCCGTTCAGTATTGCTCGTGGAATATATTAATAATAAATCCACAATATCAGGCTTCTTCACAACAAACACAAAGAACTCTATTATCATGAACCGAGCA
Organism: Apis florea; assembly: GCF_048593485.1. Lineage (NCBI taxonomy): Eukaryota > Metazoa > Arthropoda > Insecta > Hymenoptera > Apidae > Apis > Apis florea. The sequence continues at coordinate 3,001,125 of NW_028256702.1, forward strand.
GCGCATTTAGACCTCTGGTTACGGAATCGGAATCGGTTCCAAGGATCAGTTTCAAGAAGAATTTCAGATTTTTTTATAAGTTTTTTGTATCTTCCCTATTGCCTCTAAGAAAAAGGAAGGAGGAATGTGGCGTATAAAAAGATTAGTGCTGAAACATCTTGATGAAGATACTCTAATTGCCGTCCTCATCGTATTCCGATTGATAATGTGAATTATCAATAGAATCAATCGAGAATGTAAACAAAGAAGCAGTAGTTCGGGAATATTAACGTGTAACATTGTCATATCTTGGATCAGAACCACATCCAGATCGTATTGGGTGAAATTGCTGCATACAACATTGAATCTCATCCGTTGTGTTTTCATTAGGGTTCATAAAAGGAGAAATCCTAATTAGATGAGAAAGATTACCGAGTCAAAACGGTGAGAATTACTTTCACTCCGCCATCAGGAGAGTTAAATCTGAAAAGAGCTTCTTCTCTTCATTTAGCAGGACTTGTGAGCTTATATAAACTTGTAATGAAGACTGAGACCATAGACCCTATTCGTAATAGAGAATCTCGATTTCTAAGTTCTCGAGCGCATAATTATTCTCATGTAACCTCTCTTCGAGCTTGAAAACCAACTACCAACTAATTCGTCAAGATAGAGTTAGCCAGGACATCAAATATCTCTGCAATAGTCTCAGAGCCTTGATAATATTCCCATATTTGGATTTTGATTTTACATGTTCTCGGAATAAGATTATATTAATTGTTTGATTCAGATTCAAGATCTCTAGTCTATGAAAAAAAGAAGTGACGATGATCTTAATAAAATAAAAAAAAAAGCAAAAAAGAGACAAAGAAAGAAGGCTTGCAGATGAGACATTTTCTTATCGTTCATTTGCTTGTTATACGAAAGCATTTTGAACGAGTCATCATTTTCCAAGAAGAGATTGCTTATCTGAAAATTCAAAAAGTTATGAAACTTTGAGGATATGTAGTGCTTATGTATTATGCATTTATTTTACTGCCCAAAATTATTTTAAGGAAATAAATTTTCAACTGTTGAAAATTCATTTTTCGATTTATTAATTCGCAAATTATAAGAAATATAATAAACAAAATTTATATAAATTGTTTTGCTATATAGAATAGATTCTCGGGGATTAGCTTCGAAATAGGTTTAAAAGTATAGAGTATGAATGATATAGACAATACATGAAAATGATTCGTTGGTGTCACATAGAATCAATCTTTTTATGGGATATAATGTATGATCCGGAATTGCAAGTCCTCGGCATCAATAAATTTGTCACGTTGACATTGATATTGATTAGTGATAGGGAATAGGGATAGATTATCCACTTTGTAAAAACCGATGTGGCTTCCATGTTTTCCGTTGTCTAACGACTGGGTAATACTCTTAAGATCGAAAGTCTATAATTTTATTCCAATAGATTTTGGTCGACATGTCCATTTCTGGATCGGCAGTGTACATTTAGAGACATAATAAAATATTTCAGTTTCTTTCTGACATTTCAATGTCTACTTCAATCGTCTGATCTTCCATTTAGAAAACACAGTAGCATCACTTAATCTGTACAATTTAGAAGAACTACATGAGAAAGTTCGCTGTCTATATACATAGAAATTCTGCAAAGTATAGTTCTATACTGAGCTTTCGTATGAATTAATGATGTGATAATAATGTAGAAATATTAATAAAAAACTTTTACAATATATTAAATTCTTATACATGCAGAATCATTACACGCATCAGTGTTCAGATCCACGAAATGCAAAAATAAAATAAAAAATAATTCTTAAGCGACTACGATTGCAACGATTGAAATTATAACGATAGATATCAAATTGATGCTAATATTCATTGTAACTTCGATCGCTCAAGATTTTTTAATTCTTTCAGATAAGCTTGATATTAGATTTGAATTCATTATTGTTTATAAGGAAATAAGTTTTTGATCGGCCTAATCGTTATACGCTTGAATGCTGCATATTATATGTTTATGCGTGTTTATAAAAACAGTAGATAAACGATTGTATCTAATCTATTATCCTGATGCCTGTATTACCAATTCAATGTATTGTAGCGAAAAAATTTTTTATATTATAATATCTTAGAAAATTCGAAGCTAAAATTTTATATTTAAAACTTTTTCCTCTTTTTTCTTTTCTCTTCAAAATTTCAACTCATTTGGTTAAGAGGTGCATATCACGTTTCAAATTTTGTAATCTCTTCCGATATATATTTCTTAATTTTTTTGGATTTGATTGGATATATAGATTCCTAAATTGGAACATTTTGCTATTTTAAATGTACTTTTAAAATTCTTTATCATTAATTAAATTACCTTTTCATATTTTTTTAATTTATATCTTCTTTTGTCGATATATCTCTTATTATTCCTGTTTTTATAATATGATCCGATACTTTCTCACGTAAGAATTTGAAATTATATAATTTATCTTCCAATTGTATTCTCAAGATACTCATTAGTATTCCTTTTTATTTCAAATGATATATTTGATATTTGACTCGTAGATTTATTTTATTTATAGTATTATTTTAATTCTATATCAATAATTTTATATCAATATTTACTGTTTTTTGTTACTCAATTTTATTAATATCGGAATGATTTGTTCTTTTTATTTTTTGTTGAAAGTTTAGATCATTAAGTTGTGGAGATTTTGTTACAATTTTAATATTTTAATTTAAAAAATTTTTAAAATTCACTTGACATAAAATACAATCCTCGATCAGACATCAATATATCTGGTTTATAACTGAAGATAATTAGTATTTAATATTCGATTTTTATCAATTGCCTTGATTATAATTTTACAAATTTCGTGAACAATCATTAATACATATTGTTTAGCTAGTTGATTTTTATATTTAATAAGATCAATAAAGTTCACATGAATTTATAAATAATATATATCCTTTAGAAAAAAATGCAAATAGCTTTCTTTTTTATCTGATGAAAGTATAACTTTAAATAATTTTTTATAATGGAATGAATTTTTTTAATCATTCATCAACCAATAATTCAACAAAATCACATTAATATTTTCTTCTTCGTTAAACGTCTCATCTTATCATAATATGACATTAAAAATGATATTTCTTTTCATTTAATATTATTACACAAAATAATAATCTATTTTCTTTTTATAAATTATTTTGTAGCTGATATATTTTGTTTTCTTAATGTCTTAATTCATTTCAATCTATTTCAAAAATGAATCGGATTTTGATTTATATTATTAGCGAATTTCATTTCAATTTGTGATTGTGATTGTTTCCAATATCATAATCATTTAGATTAATATATTTATACATTAGAGCTTCATTCACTTTATAGTTTTATAATATAATCATAATTTATTAATTCTAAAAAATCTTATCTAATTGATCAGGTAATTCACGAATTTAATTCTTTTTTCTTCAAAGTCAATGTTATGCATCACAATTAATAATGATTTTAAATTTTATATTCTGTAAATATATCCGAAATTTCGTAAAGCATAAATGGCTAATTTATTTTTAACTCAAAATTATAGTATTTATTTCAATGTCTTTTATTAGCTTAAAGAAATAAAAAATAGGAAAATCTTTTATTTGATTTTTTTTTGCACTTTTAGCATTCGTATTGTTTTTAGATTATAATTTGCTAATACGAGTAATATTTTTAACTATTATTCTCTAAATTTTTAAATTGAATATTCAGTATTTTTTACATTTCTCAATGTGATTTTACTTTACTAATTTAAATTTTTTTATTAATATTCTTCTCTAACAAAGTGGACACGCGAATATTATATATCCTTTATTACAAAAATTGGAATATTTTCTTTGATTTTATCATAAAAATTTATTTTGAATCTTATTCTTAATGTCAAAATTGGTAATTTATTCATTCAATCATTCATTCTTATGTAATTCAATATTTGGAAGGCTCAACCGAAAATTAATTCTTTTTCTGTAAACTTTTTCTTAATTATTTTCTATCTAACTGCGTATCCAAATTCAAGATGCGTATTCGAATTATTAATTTTAAAAATAAAAATTTCATTTTTTCTTCACATTTGATTCATCATAAAAAAAATCATCATTTCAGATTGATATGATTTTCTTATATTTTTATTATTGTCCGAATATCAACAATCTGAATAATCTGATGCCTGATATATTTTGAAATAAACAAAGTATATCTTATTCATATTATAGTTTCTTATAGTCTTTTGTAATGGATCATTATAATTGTGATTGTGTCTTTGTTTTTACTGTCATTTTTTTTCTGTTTTCATTTCCGCCTTGTTTTGTTTTCTTGTTTGGATCTCTTATCGAAACTGTTAGAACTATGTTTTTTATGATTCTTTTTGTTTTAACTTGAAGAATTATTCCTTTAAACGCTAACAATATATCTGTTATAGAATATATACTCAAATATATAGAATATACTCAATTTATTGAATATATTCCTCAATCGTTGCTTCTTCATTGTCCAGCGACATTTGCCAGGATAGTTTTATCATAGAATAAATTATCTAACTCAATTTCATACTTATCAATTCTCTCTCTCTTTTGCACAATACAATTTTTGCAAATGCTAACAATTCTTGTTCTTCTTTTATCAATTCAAATTATTGTTTTTCAATTTGTTCATTTCACCATTTTATATCTCAATGTACATTCTTATACAAATTATTGCTTGACATAAATTTCTCTTTTTCAAAAATTTTTTGGATTTGCATTTATAAGTTTGGCGATTAATTCATTTTTCCATTCTTTCTTTTCAAAATTTCCTTCAATTTTATCACTTATTAAAATCATTTATTTTCTTTATCATTTTTATTACAATTTTATATTTCAACATTTTAATTTAAATTCTTAAGTTTTTATTTTATACAATTTTTATACTTTTACCACGAAATTAAATCTTTTTGAATGTATTTCTCAGTTTGTTTTCAATAGAAAATACTTGTAATAATTTTTTTTCTTTTCTCATATATATATATGAGACGTACGTTGCTTTTCACTCACTAAATTAGGATTGGATCTCATTTCTGAATTTATAAAAATAGAAATGAAAGTGACAATTCTTGAAAGAAATATATTATTTATTAAGTATTTGTAACATTGCAGTTGTTATCTGATTAACTGATTTTTTCGAATTCTCAATTCATCTCTGGTCATTAATGTTCTTTTATTTTATCGATTAATGAATTAACATACTACTTATGCATGTGATATCTTCATACCACACATCCTTCTTCTATCTCTCATACCAACGCATTCACATATAGATTTTCATATTACATACAAATTTGATATCTTAGCTTACATTTGTATATAAGTATTTGTAAGCTTAAGTTCAACGAATCAGAAATATAATATAATGAAAATAGTTCATTCGTGTGATTTCGATACAGATACAATTATTGATTGTCAGATGACACTCAAATATTCAAATTAACTTAGCACCAAATTATAATGATTTCTTGTACACAAAATTAGACAGAAATCTAAATGATTTTCAAATGTGCAATTATAGGAAAATTTTAAGGACATATTTTTTACTTTCTTTAGTGAACAGTTAAAAAAAAAGACAATACAAACAATTTATTACTTCTTTCGATAGCATTCTTGTTTCTTGAAGTTCTTAGAAAAGATTAAAAAATCAGATTTTTATGAGTATTTATATTTTTTATCTTTTCATTATTCTTAAATTTTGATTATAAACGAGAAACTATTGACATATTGTCTATTTAAAAATGCATTAAAAAAAAACATAAAAAAACATATAAAACATTAATACAAATGAAAAGAATATCATTTTAAATATTTATAAAGATAAAAAATAAAAAATCCCGAAAAAAATCAGTGGATAATATAATATAATAAAAACTTTTGCTCATATTGCAAGAGATTCTGAGAAATAAGCATTATATACAAATATATATTAACAAAATGTAATATTTTAAGAAAATATAATATATATTTTAAGAAAAACATTATTTAATATTATTTTTTGTAATATTATTAGATCAATCTATTATAAATATAAATCAGAAGAAAAAAAAAATATATATCAGAAGAAACATTGTATCCAAAAAGAACTGAAAGACAAAAAATTCTAAAAAGTAAATGATTTTAACAAAAATATCATTATATGAATAATTTTTTCACCAAAATGAATTATCATAGTTTATAATAACATTTGTCCTTCATTATTTTAGAATTCATTTTTATTAATATTATTAGTATTATTTTTAAATCTGTTTAAAATCTGTTTAAAGTCTGTTTAATGTTTAAAATCATAACTGATTATGCATTATGGACTATTATAAAAAAAATTTGACAGACAGCTTGAATTTTCATTTTCAATAGTTCTAATATTTTCAACAGTTTAAATTTTAGTAGTAATTTATAAATGGATATAATTCTCTAATGTTTTCCAGATCTTCAATAACAGTCGAAACTAAAATATAACAGTGATAGTCACTTCACAAGTCACATTTATGCGCCAAATATCTGACGACGGAATAGAAGTCTTGATTTTTACACACTGCAATCAAACCAAAATACGTGATAGTTTTTCAGAAGTCAGATAAAATTCAATTAGTTATTATTTGCAATATTTAATCGTTATTTATCATTAGTTCATTCAAAGCTCACATAAAAACAATTGTACAGTTTTATAACAATGTAGGTAGTCCTTCGAGCGATAGTTTATGCACTCCATTTATGCAATATTCAAAATTTCATTAAATTTTTTCAGTAGGAATTTTAATAAGTATATTATATATATTAATATTATATGAAAATAATTAATTTTCAAAATATTATAGCTTAAGTGATTTATTCTAAGATAACTTCATAAATAAAAATTATTACATCTTATTTGTAAATCAAATTCCTCTATTCACAATTTTAAATATTCAAAAGAAATCTCTTATAACGTATAATATTATAAACGCTGCTTAAAAATATCAGAGATGGAAATAGATACTCTTAATAAAGAATCCTTCTTGTTCCTTTGACACGATATTTTTTTCTAACAGTAAATAGTGCTAAATAAATTTATAAGTGAATTTATAAGTGAAAAGTGAAATAATAGCAATAAATTTAACTCCTAACTTATGATTTTCAAATACTAATATATATATATATCCAATTTGTATACAGTTGAAAAAAATATTTTAATAATAATTAATTAAATATCTCAATAATGATAAAAAATAATTATATCTTTTTTTCATCTACATATCGCATGCTTTCATGACCACGGTCTTACCAGTCGGGCATCCTAGCTATTAACGTTTTCATTATTTCGCTATCAATATGGATTCTACAATTTCCAACATATGTTTTTCTGATTTAGGATATCCGGACTTGTCTGTTTAACTGATCCTAGTTTTTCTATAAGATTCAGATCGGATGATTAGGATGGCCATTTCATTATTTTCATATCAGAAAATTTTTCATTCTCTTATTGTATATAATATTGTATATAATAATTTTTACATATTTTAGAAATGTGTTTCGGATTGTTGTCTTATATAAATGTAAAGTTATTGCCAATTATTCGCTGTCCGGATGGAATTGCATTTTCTCTTAGAATGTTTAAATATTCTTCTTTTTTTAAAATTCCATTTATTTTCATTAAATCTCCCATCATATTGTTTTCAAATCATCTCCATATCATCACGAAATGACCTCCATGTTTAACTGTGGACATTACACAATTGTCATTTAATTTTTCGGAAATTCGATGAACAAAAACATGCCACTTGAATCCAAATACTTCAAACTTGGATTCATCAGTCTATAATACTTTTTTTTATTTTGTTTCTTTAGCAATGGTTTTTTAACCGCAACACTCTGAGACCGCCTTCGTAAGACGCCTTTTTACTGTTGAAACTGAAATTACTGTGTTCCTGGATGGGACACATCCATTAATTTCTGCAGCTATTTCGGAAGCTGTCTCCCTCTTATTTCTTTTGCTTATAGTTATAATGACGATGATAATATGACGATCTTCTGTCTCAATCGTTTTTCCAGGTATTCCAGATCTTTTCACAGAAGAACAAATTCCGTATTTTTTAATATTGTAGCTCACACAAGATTTTAAAACTTCTACTTTTTCTGCAATTTTTTTTACAGAATACCTTTCTTTCTATAAAGAAATGATTTGTGAACGCATTTCTACACTTAATTTGTTTCTTTTCGTGCTTATCGTGCTCTCATAAGTATTTGAACCGAATTGATCTCGATAGAGTACCAGAGTGATGGCTACATTCTTATTTAAGTGATAATCACTTGGTATAATGTTTCTAAATGTTCATATTATTTTTGAGAATGCAGTAGACTTCACTCAAATGATGCAATCATCGTCAACAGAATGAGAAAAACCTTACAAACTGTCTGCACTCAGCACAATATACGCAGTTTTTCTTACTGGATAGATTTTTATTTATTTAAGAGAATTGAATAACTAAATTGTCAATTTAATACTATTAGAATACATTACATACATACTCGTAATAGAATTTAGCAATATATATATACATATAAATAATATATATAGAAATATATATATATATATTTTTTATTAGTATATATATATAGTATATATATATTAATATAAATATATACTAATAAAAATATGTATATTTACACTATGTATATATAAAAATATGTATATATACAAATACGAATTCAAAATAGAAAATTGTATATATACATATAAATACTTAATAAATATTACCAAATATATATACATATTTCACAAATTATGTTCATATAACAAACCATTTTTCTATTATCAATATCTTATATATAATAATAAATAATATATCAAAATTTTTAGATTCACAAAATTTAAATCCAAGATTCTTTTATTCTGAATTTTAAATTTTAAGATTCAGAATAGTTATCTTTATTTATTTATTAAGAAACATCTAAAATATATATATATATATATTGCAAAATAAAAGTTTTAAAAAATTTCGTTTTATGGATTTGAATCAACAATCATAAAAATCGATCTCTCTCTCTCTCTCTCTCTCTCATATTTGTTTTATATTTGTTTATTAATAATAATTTAAACATATTGTATGAAAAATTGTAAAGAATAGAAGCAGATTCTAGTAAACTAAAAAACTTACTTTAAATTTTTATTCAACAAGGGCATACAATTATATTAAAAATACATTTTATAATATCCTATGCCCATTATCCTCAAAATAATTTTTTTCTAATTTTTTTTTTTATTATTTTTTTAAATTAAAATAATTTTTTAAATTAAATTAATTTAATAAAATAATTACAAAATAAATATTTTTAATATCTTAATTAGAATTCAATTTTTTCGAAATTATAATTTTCTAGAAATATATTATAATAAACATTATATACAATTATAAAAAAATAAAAATTGACAGATAAAATAAAATATATATTTCAGATAATTGTTCAATACTTAAATTACATTTTGTAAATATTTATAATATCATATATTATTTTGAAAGTATTTCGATTATTTTATGATGTCACAAGATGATTTTATCTTTGAATCAAGATAATTATCTGAAGTTATATCTATATACATATGTATGGTTTAAGGTTAAACAGCCATGTAATATCATATAATTCACAAGATGGTGGATCTTTTTTGTGAAGTAAGAAAGTGATATTTATGTGCATTTTATTCTAAAATTTCTTTCTGAAATTATTATTTGATCAGTGTTGAAATCAATATGTCATAACTTATAAAAACTAAATTAGCAATTTCATTGCTCATATTATTTATGAACTCAAATATACAATATTTACTACGAGTGAAAAATATTTTTATTTCTTTTTCCAGTTATAAAAAAAATTAAATATTACATAATATATTAAATTAATATTTAACATAATATATTATATAAATTAAAATTTAAACATACACTCATAAAAACTGTTTAAAAAAATAAACAATAATGCACTCCACTAAAAACAATTAAAACATATAAAACTATGAACAATATTACGTTTATGTACTATTACTTGAAAATGAAAGTAAAAAAAAAAGAAAAAATTTATTTTTAAATAAAAAGTGAGCATTTTGTGAAAAATTAAATATTTTTAATAAAATATTCCTCAACTTATATTCTAATATATATATTTATGTAGGATAGTTAATATTTATTAACTATTTTATAATAAAGTATAAATATTATTAATTATTGTACATAAATATTTGATTAGATATGAGCTAACAATATATATTTTATGAAACTCTTTATAAAATTTTATTAATTTAATTTATATAATTAATCTAATTTATTATTTCTTAACAATAATTAATTTTTTAATTTTGGAGAAAAATTTTTTACTTATTTATATTAAGTATTTATTTGTTGATAGGAAATATTTAATAAAATTTTATCAATAAGAATATATATATATATATATATATATATATATATATATATATATATATATATTATTTATATATATATATAATTTTTATAAAAATAAAATAATACCAATTAATTATATGTCTAAAAAGTATTTTAATATATAACATTTTTTTAAGTTAATTATTTTATACATATATAATATAAAAGTTATGTATAATATTAATTATTATAAAAGAACAAAACAAACAAAATTTTAATAAATTAAAAGTGAAAAGTATTATATGAATTTGGACATATAATCAATAATGTCGAAATATTGTGATACGTGTTCACTATATTTTCAAGATGAACATACCTTGCAAAGTCATCTTGCAGGTAAAAGACATTTAAAAGGACTTCAACAATCTAAAGTCATGGAGAGATCAATTGTTGTTTCTCCGTTACCAAAATTTATTCCTGCTCGTAAACTTATTAACTTTTTTCAACAATATGGTACAATTAAATGGTATCAATTTTGTCAAAATTACCTCACAGTTGAATTTTATGACAGGTAAAGAATATTTAATATTATTATTGTTATATTTTAGTTTGTATTAATTTGCAACAATAAAAAAATATATTTATAATTAGAATATATTAATTTATAAATTTATAATTATAATTTTAAATAATTTTTTAATATTATAGAACTTCTACAGAAATTTTATTAAATAAACCAATTTGGATAAATAATATAAAATTGAATATACAAAAAAGAAAACCACATATCAGTAAGTATTTCTATTTATTTAAAAAATATAAGATTATATATTTATTAATTGTAAATATTTTATTTTAAGATTTGAAAAGATCAAAATCAGAGAGAAAAAATAATATCATGGAAAACAGAGGTTCTATAAGTTATGATAACATAAAATATATATTTGACGAAGGAACTACATTTGATAATCAGCTAATGATGTTTTTGAATGCAATACAACTTAATGATATTGAAATAGAAACAAAATATGAATCTGTTTGTACACAATTAGATGAAATATTTAAAGTGATATTTCCAAAATGTAAAACATATAGATTTGGTTCAAGTCAAACAGGATTAGGTTTTAAGGAATGTGATTTAGATATATACATGGATATTGGTATGAATATATGTATATCTATATTATATATTCTTATTATTTATATATACTTATTTATTTTTATCATTTTATAATAATATTATATATTATTTCTATTCAAGGTGAACCAATAAATGAAAATAAAAATACATCCACAGATTCATGGACTATGAACAAGATTTTTAAAAATGTGAAAAAAATTATGTACAGAATGAATGATGTTTTTTCAAATATAATAGGAATTCCAAAAGCGAAAACTCCTATTATAAAATTTTATTATAATAGAACAAATGTTTCTTGTGATATTTCATTTAAAAATATTTTAGGTATATATAAAAGTTATTTAATAAAATATTGTTTGTCTCTTGATAACAGATTGAAACCATTAATGATGATTATTAAATATTGGGCACGACATTTTAAAATATCAAATGGACAAAAAATATCCAATTATGCTTTAGTTTTATTAATTATCTTTTATTTACAACAACCATCTGTTAATATTATTCCACCTTTGATGGTGCTTCAAAATACATGTCAACCACAAATTATAAATGGTTGGCAAGCTAATTTTGATGAAAATACAGTATTACCACCAATTACAAATAAGAATAGTATTCCACAACTTCTTCATGGTTTTTTTTTCTTTTATGCAACTTTTGAATATAAATCACAAGTAATATGTCCAATAGATGGAATGATACATACAGAATCAGAGTTTAAAGAAATAGAAAATTTACCATTATGTATGAATAGATATAAAACATATGTAAAAGAAGATGATAATCTTAAATTCATTATTAACAAACCAATGTGTGTACAAGATCCTATAGAATTAAGTCATAATGTTACAGCAAATACAAAGTTCTCTACATTAAATTCTCTTGTAAAATATTGTGCAATTGGTGCAGAAATTTGTGCAATGACTAGCAAAAATAATTATAGAAATCTAATAAAAACTTTATTTACCACAGTTATAAAAAAGAAAAGTAATCTTAAATTTAATATTACTATTTCTGCAAATCAATTTCAATGTGAAACAAATAATATGGAAACATATATAGATATAGAAAAAAAAAAATTTTCCAGAAAAGATTGGTATTCTAATGTTTTTAATATAGTAAAAGATACTTTTGAAAAAGTTTTCAAATTACAACTTGAAATATTTCCAGTTGAAACAGGAGCAAAACAGCAAAAGATTGATATATTATCAGATATTCGTATAGACGAACTGCAAAATATTATATTTCATTGTACTGGATCTCATTGTGTATGGCGTAATAGACGAATTAACAATATTATTTTAGATCCCAGTTTGAGTTGTCTTCAAAAGGAAGCTTTTATATCAGAACAAGTACTAGAAAATTACAATAAGGAAAAAGGGACAAATAGAATAAGTTTAGATTTTATATGTATGTTTAAAAAGAAAAATCCTTTAAAAATTATTTTAACTTTAAATAATAAAAATTGTGATGATCATATTTTTCAAGAATTTGCATGTTTTGCTAGAGATAAGTTAGTTGAAATAATAAAACAAACATTAATACACATACAACAATTTAATAAATGTTAATATCACATTTGTATATTATATGCACATATTAAATACTTAATTTTGGACCAAAAATGTGTAATTTTGAAATTTATATTTGTAAAGATGTTTTGTATCTTATAATATTTATTTTTTTAATTATATTATTTATTAATAATATTATTAAATTAAAGTTAAATTTAAATAAATCTGAAGTATTTATTTCAAATTTTCTTTTTATTAATAAGTATAACTTTATTATTTATATTGTGTAAACTTTTAATTTAATAATTATCAAATTATTATTTAATTAATTAATTATTAAATTATTAAATACATGATGATAAAACAAAATAGAAGTAATATAATATAATATAATATAATATAATTATAATATTTGTTGTAATATTTTTGCATTTGTTATTTTAAAGAAAATTTTTTATTATAAAAAATGATTATATTTTTAATTATATTATTATATATTATATTATATATTAATTATAATCTTGATTGTAATTTCGAAAGGCCTCGATTATATAAATTTGAAAAAATGATTTTTTAAAATTATAACTTTATTTATTAGTTTCTAAAATATTGAAGAAAAACTATACATTGAAAATTGTGTTTATAAACGTTTTTAAATATATCGAACGCTATTTATCTAGATGTTATTAATAATATAATAATCTTCGCTATAGTAATAATTGTCAAATGTCAAATGATATAATAACGATATTGGCTCAAATATATATAAAGTGCTATTATTATTATTACTATCCATCTACAATCTTGTTTTCAAGACATTAAACATAATTAAAAACAAATTCTTGGCCGATAGATTTAATAATTAGGATAGATTCTAAATATAATATTAATCGCCAAATTTGCTATAGATACTAATAATAAATATGAATTTAATTGACCTATTGTACATAATTGACTTTGAAGTAGTTGTTGTAATATATGGTAATTATTTAGAAAAAAGGCTTCTTTACCGATTTTTATGACTTTTTATGTATATAATTTTATAAAAATCATCATTCTAAACAACTTTTTTCTATGCATCTATAATTTCCGTTTGGTCTTAGTTTTCGAGATATTTAAAAAAAAAATTATTAGTATTATATAGAATTTCTTCTATATACAATATCTGTATAAGCATATATCACTTATCCTTTGTAATGTAAATGGTAACAATTGTGGTAACAAACAATTAAACATACATAATGTGCGAACTCATAAAAAATTTACTCTTCATGAATTGTAATGAGCTTGACATATAATCTATATCAAATTTGGATATGATATAATTAGTAAAATAATAATCATTGTTAGCATTATCAATATGATGACTAGAAAAAAATTTATATTAATCAATTCATTAGCTTTAGATATTATTAGATATTAGGAAATATTATTTAATGATCTCCTTTGGATTTATGGAATGTTTAAACTTAATATAGATTGAATTTAAAAATTTTGTAAAAATTTTATAATAAAAAATTTTATAATATTTTATAAAACCTATCATAATCTATAAGCTTTCCAACCAATCTACTACATATATTGGGCATCTGTGATATATTTATAAAAATAGATTGAATTTATAAAATTTTATAGAATTTATAGAAATAATAATTGCATATACACAGTTACAGATATATGTATAAAATTCTATAAAATAATAATAGCAATATTTTTTTATAAATATTTCGAAAACTAAGATGAAATGGTAATTATATGTATAGCAAAAAAGTTGTTCAAAAATTTTTTCCTATATTTAAAAATCATCAAAATCAATCAAGAAAGCTTTTTTTCTAGATAAAAAAAAATTTTATTATTATCGGAACTAGTAAATATCGATAGCTAATAATATAATAATATTTATATAATATTTTATATTTATATTTGAGATCTTATCTTTTATCTTCTTAATTCGATTTTAATAAGATCGTTATTACGTTATTATCGTATTACAGACTAAAAATGATTAATCAACTTATTCTCTTATATTATAATTTTGTAATATTATTTATATTACATATACCGATGCGCATTATGAAAAATAATGCTAAAAAAATATAACTTCACTCAAGGAAAGAAAACCTTTCTTGACTAATTTTAAATACCTAATAGCGTTGACACAGAATTCCTTCTTGAAGGAATGACATTAAGAGATTACTTTCATTGTCATTCTTATTTTACATCTACATATCCCCATTTGTTTATAGTATGTTGTAGAATCATACCGTTGAAAGTTCACTAATTATATTATTTTTTCTTTCAATTCTTTCGTTTTTTCTTCGTTCTGGTAATAGTGCCTATAAGCCATAATAAAAGTAAGTTCAGCAAATGTTTCTATTCGACGCTTCAATAAAAAAGTCTATAATCAATCAATTTACTAGAAATTACTAATTAGTAATCTTGTATTTTCATAAAATGTTCGTTTTTAGCAATTATATTGCTATGATAAATTATGTAAATAATTTAGCAGTGAAATAATATATTATAAATAGCTATATTTGATTAAACTTTATTTTGAAAAAATTATTTTTTTTGCACTATTTAATATTTTTTGATGAAATCTAAAAATGTTAATTTTAAATTTAAGAATTCATTTGTTCAAAAATTATTCGTATTTAAAGTTAGTGATTTTAAGCGTATTTTACAGGTTACTAGAACATATTGATTATTTCATATTTATTCATAATTTATCTAATGAGTATAATATTGATATATTTATATATATATAATATTGTTATTATTATTGTTATTATAATTAAAATATAAGAAATATATATAAATTTATATTATTTATATTAAAATTTATATTATTTCATTCCTTTCCTTTAAAAAGTATAATTTTTTTTATATAATAAATTATTAGTGTTAAAATAATAATGTAAATATATTCATTTTGAAATATTTTAAAAAAATTTTGTAACCTTAAAATATTTTTTGTTTTATGATGTGTTTATAATTGATCTTATTTAAATATATATATATATATATATATATATATATATATATATATAATAAATATATAATTTAATAAAAAATAATATATTTCACTAACATTTTTTATTATTTAATTTTTTTTATATACACAAATATGCATAAAATCCTAAATAACAGAATCATTTACTTTTTTTTTTATAAAGAAAATATTTTATTTTGAGAAAAGTTGAAAAATGTAATGTACATATATAAATATATATACAAAAATGAAAATAAGTTATTTAAAAATATTATATTTCATGTTTTCAAAAATACTTCTTTTGCATAATATTTATAATCATTTTATCATAATTAAAAGAATTTATATATATTATTTTATTTCTATCATGATTTTTAATATAATTAATATTAATATCTTAGTGAAACAATTTAGTTACATATATGAAAATGACTAATATTTATAAAATAAATTAATATAATATATAAAATTTGTAATCATGTATATTTTGTTTTCGATTTTAATTATTTAATGTTATTAATGTTACTAACAATTTTTTTTACACTGTTCATATTGTCAGGTGGTTTGTTTATTTAGTAAACATTATAAATTTTATAATTTACAATTTCACAAATATAATATTTGTGCAATGAACGTTTATATGAATATACATTTAATTTATTATATAATGTTCAAATTCAATTTATATTTAAAATGTTTTTTAATAGTAATTTTTAGCATAAAACTTTAGCATAAATTATTCAATAATAATTTTTAGAATTTTAATATATCTTTTAAATATAATACATAATACAAAACTTTAATATATTAAAAAAGTCATAAATTCATTCCAAATTTTTGCAAGAATAGATTACAATTTTTTTGAAATATTGATATATTTGATTACATAATTCTACATTTGAGATTTGTGCTTTACACAATCAATTTTAGAATTTTCCACGAAAATTTCCACGTCCTCGATAAGATCTTCCTCCTGAATGTTTTCTTCTGTACACATGTTTCATTAAGGGACTTGATCTACCTCTTGATAATTTTCCTCTTCCATGCCAATCACTTCCTCTTTGGAATGTGTGTTCCAATTCTAATTCCTCTGCAGAATCTTCTAATATCATTGGACTTTCACCACGACTATGATCACTTCTATTTTCATGAAATTCATCACGTTCTTCTAAAGAATGTCTATAATTAGGAGAATATCTTTCACGACCATAATGATCTTGTAAAGATTCTTTATGACTGGAGAAATTATCTCGGTTTCTTATTGGAGATCCTAATTTCATATTTCTTGAACCATGATCTAAAGAAGATACAGAATCTATACGATGTTCACGATCATCAATCCTTCTAGAAGGAGATACTGTTCTATTCCAAGTCCTTTTTTGAGAAGAATTACTTAAACTCCATCTCAAGTCATCGGCCTCACGAAATTTAGGTGTATAATCAAACATTTCACGCACATTCCAATCTAGACGATCCATAATAGGTCTTTTTTCTTCTTTAATAGCATATTGTAAATCTTGAGGATATACTTGTACTTCAAAATCTACCATAGTAACACTCGCTTGAACAAATTTCGTATTTGTCTCTATTTCATCAGTTTGACAAATTTTTTGATGCATTTGTACATTTTGCTTTATAGAAGTTAGATGTTGACCTTCTTCTTCTTCCCAATATATTTTATTTTTATTTTTTTGCAAAAGTATGGAGTTTGATGAATATATGTTTTGATCACTTCGTATATTTTCCTTCTTTGGATCATAAAAAAATCGTCCTTTCATTTTTAAACGAAGATCTTCCACAGGAAGTTCGCGTAGAGCATGTTCACAATGTTTTAATATTTCTGGATTGAATCCTATTATGAAACAAAAATAGAATTATAAAATTAATGCATTAATATTTCTGTTATTTGAAAATAAAATATTGTTGAAAATTTGTTTAATGATATTATTTTATTTAAAGATAAAAATGAAAAAGCAAAAAACTAAGTTATTTAACAAATGATTAAAATATTCTTACCTGGATATAAGACAGGTAGGCTAGTTGAATCTAAAAAATATAAAAAATGAGATATAAATTATACATTTGGAAATATAATAAACATAATATATATAACTTCAAATAATAATTAGATAAAAATATCT
The DNA here is from genome assembly GCF_048593485.1 of Apis florea. Lineage (NCBI taxonomy): Eukaryota > Metazoa > Arthropoda > Insecta > Hymenoptera > Apidae > Apis > Apis florea. Next base: position 3,019,313 of record NW_028256702.1, read on the forward strand.
TCGCACCTTTTGCGGAAACAGACGCTTCCAATAGACTGGATAAACTCGTTTTTTCAAATTGCTGTAAAATTAATTCATAAGACAAATATTAATGTTTTTATATAATATTCAAAAACTAAACTGCACACTATATGAAAAGGTATACAAAAATATTATTGCTTATTAATTTCAAAATGATATTTGTGGTTTTAATAATACAGAATAAAATGGCTATATAAAAAAAGAACATTTTATTATAATATATAATAAAATTACTTTTGTATCTGAGATGACTGGTGGTTCAGGTGTCTTTAATCGTTCTTCTTGTGAAGCATGATATCCATTATAAGAATCTGTAAATCTGCGTTCCCTGTAGTTTTGAGAGATTGCATCCTTAGATTTATTTGAAAATTCGAAAGTTTGAATTGGAGATTGACGAGTAGAAGGAATGCCATGAGATGAATTATATGTTTGTACATGTTCTACTGTAGACGCAGTTGATTCATGTTGTGGTGAAGAAATTGGTGCTGGAAGAAGTGCTGGTCGATGTGTTGGTTGAATTGAACTAGTATTTGGTTGATTATACATTACTGGACCAGAAACATATTCAGTTTGAGGTAATGGATGTAACGAAACTGAATCAAAATTCATTGGTTGAGATGAATTTTCATAATTTATAAATGCTGGACCACTAGTTGTTATATTTGATGATATTGATGGTGCCAATACAGTTTGATGTATATAAGATGGCATTGACATTGATGATCTAGGCTCTGTTTCTTGTTGATATACATTATTTATTAAAGGTGATATGCCATCCATAGGTGAAGAATGTGCATATCCAGTATTCATATGTGATGTCATTATAGCTTCATTTCTTAATTGTCTTGTAAGTTCGTTAATAAAGGGGGATCGCTTTCTTCGACGTTCTAACGACCTACTTCGAGTTCGACTTCGACGACGTGGACTATATCGTCTACTAATTGGTGAGCGACTGATCTTTCTTCTAAGACGTTCCATACTGCGACTTCGTTGTCGATCACGAGATCGACTTCTTCGGCTTGACAATTTAAAGTTTATATTAAAATTTTTTATTAACTTAAAAAGTTAATAACTTTTTTATATTACAATTTAATAAAAATATGAAAATTTTTCAATCAAATTTAGATTTTATATAAATTTGTTTTACAAAGAAGATTTATATATAAGAAATATTTTTATTTCGATAATAAATCTTAAACAGTTACATGTTTAAAAATATTATCTTCTCACCGTTCATGTATATTTATACGTCTCCTGTGTCGTTCGGCACTCCATCTTCTATCTGTACTTGTTTTTCGTTCCCAACTAAGACGTCTAAGTGGACTTCTTCGGCGTTCTGGACTAAATCCAAAAGGACTTCTACGAGTACAATTAAATCTTGGACTTCTTCTTTTATCAGGACTAAATCTCAATGGACTTCGATGTCTTTCATTACTCATTTTGAGAGTACTTCTACAACGTTCTGGACTTAATAATAATGGAGATTTTCGCCGAGGAGAATTTATCCTAATTCTATCTGGAGTTCTACGTCGTAATGAACTTCCTCTTTGACGTTCTAAACTTCTACGTCGTTCTCGGCTTCTACGAATATGCATTTCTGTAATGCTTTGAATGGCTTCTGTTTCTGTACCTGGAGGTACAACATTGTCAGAGTCTAACAAATGTTTAATAGCTTTTTCCTTTTCAGCTAAGAGTTTGCTTTCAATATCTCTTTTTGTACGTATTTTATCCCTCTCTATATCTTTTGTGCTCTTAGAAGGATCACGACGAATTTCTTCATGTTTTTTTTCATCTCTCTTTGGTCTTTCACGATTATAAGATCCTTTATAATCACGCCGATATCTTTCCCTATAAGTAGGCTTATAATCATTCTTTTTTATACATTATTAATTATATAAAGGAAAAAACTTAAATTATAAAATATAAAATACATTAATTATATGATACAATATTAGTTGTTAAAATCATAACATATACAAATAAATTATAAATTGATACTACATGAAATGTTATTATAATATTTTATAATAGTTCATATTTTTATTATGTAATATTATATAACAAATTCATTTCTACAATATAATAAATAACTATAACAATATGAATTCTATTATTAAAACTACCTAGAAGGACGTTTTTGTTCTTGATCTTTGATATGGCTAGTCTTAAATTCAACATCACGACCTTTTTCTTCATCACCTTCCCAAGCATCAACAACATCTAAACCTTCCATAAAATCTTCATCGTCAAGAAATTCTTGAAGTTCCTCATCTGGTATATCCTTTAAACCTTCAATTGCACGTTGAACATCTTCATTTGTACTTTTTAATACAGGTTCTTTTTTATCAGCACTTTGTTTTGGACAAAACTGATCCATTGATTCATTTTGCACATTGTTCTTAACACTTGAATCTTTCATTTTTTTTGGTAAATCACACATGTTTCTGAAAGATTAACTTAACTATTGAATGTTAATTCAAAAAAATTCATGAAATGAATGAAATTTGACATTTCATATCTTTCACATCAAAATAAATTTACACAATAAATATTTTTAAAATCTTTTTAATTTATGATGAAATTAAGATAATATTAAATTGATTCAAAATTTATAGTCATCTTATTATTTTAATTTTTACGTTTAAAATATATGTAAGTAATTAATAAAAGCACACTTTTGGATAAAATATTCATATTACAAATATATTGAAACGAATTAACATATTATGAAACTTAAATTATTAAGTATATTTAATTTTTTTTAATCATATACTTAATACAATTATAACTATTTTTTATTATATTAAATTTTAAATAAAAAATAAACGCACCTCTTAACCCTTCGATGGAATATATATTATTGATATTAACACTCTCATTACGTAAGTCGTATTATCTTTATTTAAAATCAAAATAATTTAAAAATCTATATTATATATTTCTTGATTTTGTAAATGACACTTATAATACATTCAAGTTAAAAATCGAAGTTACAGTTGTTTGCCAAGTAGACTGCTCTAATAAGTAATATACGCACTTATTATTAATAATACTTAGTACAATTAAGTACAACACAACACGAAATCTCAATGATAATTACAACGCGTACTAATAATGATATAAATGAATAACAGCTAACTTGTTTCTTCTTAAAAACTCTATTATGTAGAAATATTTGAATCCAAGAAATCCGGATCTTGAGGGATCAACATCTATCTATTCCGCCATATTAGTTACCAACAGTTTTGAGATATGGTGTAAAACAAGGGCATACTCAAATAAATTTCAATATTCTAATTAATAAAAGAATAATTTAAAATGACGTACTACTGTTAATACAAAGACTTAAATTATTTATTTTAAGTCTTTTTTTAATTGCTCTATTATATCTTTATTGTTTTATAATAATAAATATTCAAGTATTTGTTCTTTTTAAGTTTAAATTAAGAAAAAAAAAAGAAATATATACAATTTAAGTAACAAAAGCATTATCAAGAAATAATTCTAGTAAAACTTATGATTTTTTTATTTTTCTGTGTATATAAATAATTTAAAATATATAAATTTGTCATGTTTTGAATAGCTATTTAATGGAATTAATTTATTTAATTACATTTTTTTTAGTAATTACTATTAAATAATATATCATATATATTAACATAACTTAAAAATTCCGATTTTAAGAAAAACAGCTTTATATGATTTAAATCTTTATAAAAACATATAAGAATTATATAAAAACATTAAATTTATTAAAAATTTTATCAATAAAAAGTAGGAATAATAACTTTTTCTAAATCAATAACTTAAAATCTGTAAATTTTAAATTACATCATTGTTACAGCAATTACACGGGCGCGCGCGCACACTATATATATAATTTTAACATTAATAATTAATAATGAATTTATTAAACTTATAGAAAAATAATTATTTATTATATAATAAAAAGAAATATATGTATTACAATTATGTTTTTCAAAATTGAAAACATTATTGTACACAATTTTATATGAAAAATATTTATAAAATATTTTATAAAATTTAATTATAATTATAATAAATGATATATTTAACAAATTGTAAATCTTTTTTTGAAAATAAAAACAAAATTAAATGCGTAAATAAAAATACTATTCATTGAAATATAATTTTATTTACATTACTATTTAATCTTATTTAGAATTAGACGATCACATATAGTTATAAGACACAAAGTTTATATAAGTTTGAATAATAATAATGAGAGGTAAATAAACAACTGGCTTTACTCTCTTATGACATAAGATTAAACAATATTAATCAATAGTGAAGAATAATTGTAAATTATGAGCATAAAGTTTTATATCTTTCTTTATCGCATTTCTTAGATCATTTTATGGAAGGAATGCAATACAGGAAGTTTTTAATGAAATTTTAAATCCACCAAATGGAAGAACTGCATTTTCTTGTCAATAATCAACTAGGCCTCTAAAAGAATAGATAATAACGAAAAATTTCTGGAATTCTTTAATATGAATATAATAAATATAATAATAATATTATTATATTATTTTATTATAATATTATTATATTATTATTATAATAAATATTGTAATATTATATTATTATTATAATAAATATAATGATATTATATTATTATAATAAATATTATAATATTATTTGCAATTTTACCGGCTATTTCTTGGACTCAAAGAACGAAGTGGTGAATCTCTGTATCTTCTACGAGATTCAGTTCTAAACTTTTCACGATCATCGCGTTTATCTCGTTCTCTGTCTCTTTCTCGTTCACGATCGTTTTCAAAATTCCTCATATCTCTTTCTTTTCTTTCTCGACGTATAATTCGCGGGCTACGACCAGGACTTGGTGTACGTGATATAGAGGAATGCGAGTCAGAACTATGACCTTCATAACGATGTCTTCGTTCTCTTTGTCTATAAATAATTAAACAATGATGACAATAGAACTAAAAGAAAAAAAATATATAAAATAAGAATAATAGCATACTTTCTACGTAACTTCAAAGACATTTCTCTAATTTCATCCTCTCTATCTTGTCTTTGCTGTTCCATTTTCTCAATTCTAAGTTGCTCTGCCTTTTTATCAGCTTTATCTAAAATGTAAATATAATCTTAATATTATATCAATATATAAATTTATTTAAAAATTCTAATGAATTTTATTTACATTGCCTATTTAATAAAGCTTGCATTTTTTTCTTAAGTCGTTCTTGAGGTGTGATTTTCAGTGACTGAAAAATTTAACTCTTAAAAGTCTGTTTTTAATCATAAAAATTTGATTAAAAATATAAAATATTTTTAAAATTTTAATATGAATTTTATGATATTTAAACATTTGTATATATGCATATATCTTATTAACATATGTTTGTACAATAATTTTAATTTCATATCATATAATAAAATTTATATTAAAATCTTAAAAAATTTATTATACAATTACATAATAAAATTAATATTAAATATATCCTATACTGCAGAATTTGTTCACGTTACTATGTCTACAAAACAAATATATCAAACCACTAAAATATTTGATGTTTTCATTCTGATAATATAATAAAAGTAAAAAAATTTTATAAAAATTATTTCTGAGAAACTTGTTACAACAAAAATTATTTTAATATCTATTACTTTAAGATAAATTGAAATTATAATATCAAATTCATAAGTAAAATAAAAATTGCATTATATTTTAAAATTTATAAAATTTAAATTTTTTTTATTTTTTAACTATTAAATAAAAAAAATTAAAATAAATTTTAAAATGTGAAATATCAATAATATAATTGTATCATATATATGATACAACAGAATGAAAACAAGTAGCACTTGTTAAAGTTCTTCATTGAGAGAATAATTATATAAAGAGTATATACTGTCATTTATTCTCTGTGCTTTAAGTGACTAAGTAAGCGTTATGGTTCTTACTGACTTTGTGTCCGCCACCAGAATTTGTACTTAACCCTGCTTTTGGCTTGTTCCTAAAATATAAATAAAAATTGAAAAAGTATTTAAAATTGATTTTAAAATCATAAAATAATATATATTAGTATAATATAAATTTACATGCTCGTGATATTAGTAACCGTTGGTTTTGGTGTTGGTGTAGGAATTTTTTCTTCATTATCTGATAATTCTAATTCCAAACTTGACGATTTTCCACGTCGGCCATAATATCTAAAAAAATATCATTTAAAATTATTATTAGAAAAATAAATATAATAAAGATATATGTTCAGTAAAATGTATATTATACCTTGGCAGTGCTGGCATTTTATTTTCGATACTGTGAGATCGTTTGCATCTGGATTGACTTCTTGATCTTGATCTAGATCTAGACTGAGATTTTGTTCTGGATCGAGATTTAGATACTGACTTTGATGGAGAATAATGTCTTCGACGATAACTATCTCTAGAATGACTCCTGTTATGCGATTTAGATCTTGATTTTGATCTTGATCTGGATATACTACTCGAACATGAACTTCTAGATCTTTTTGGACGTGAGTGAGATCTAGACCTTGTTTTTGACCTTGAAATAGTACGTGAGCGAGATCTAGTGAAACTTCTATATCGAGATCTGGATTCACTTCGAGTTCGTGATCGTTTTGAACGACTTCTTGTTCTTGATCGTGTACTTTTTCTATGCCTTGAACGTGTTCTTCTTGATCTAAATTAAATTTATATATAATAAATATATTTTCGAAATTAAAAAGTTCCCAATTTTAATCCTTAATTTATTTACAAAAATATTATTTATTAATGGCAAAATTTTTAAATCAATAAAAATTATACCAAAAAATGCATTTTAGAAGTATTTTAAAAATTTCAAAATATACTAATACATACATACAAATACTATATACAATTATATCAATGTATAAAATAAATAAATATATTTGTATGTATAAAATAAATAAGTATATTTTTTAAAATAAATAAAAAATTTGAATTTAAAAATTTTTTGATCAAATTTTGTATATACAAATATATTTATATATGAAAATATATGTGTAGAATAGAAAATATTTGTAAATAACTAAATAATAAAACTAAAAAAATTAAAACTAAAAGTATATATTAATTAATGAATATAATTGTATAATATTTTAATTAAGTAAATAATTATATAATAATTTTAATTATATTATATTATATTAATTATATTATATAATACAATTATATTCATTAATATATACTTTTTAAAGTCTTTAAAAAATATATAACAAAAAACAAATTATTTGCATTATTTATAAAAATATAATAATATGAATTACATAAATGTAAGATCACTATATTTTAAAAATTTTCTACAATTTCTATGTTCTGTTATTAATCCTACTATTATTTAAAAAGATTTTTATAAATCAATTATCAATGATTTTTTATAATTTATTATAATATTTGATATTTCAAATAAATTTTTATTATATGAAAATTATTAAAAATTTATATCATATATATTTAAAATTAATGTATTTTTTTATTATAAAATATATATTGTAAATTTATCGAATATTAATAATTTATGAAAAAAGAAGATTTATTTTGAAAAAATTTTAGAAAATTTTTATTTTTACTTAAAATTTTTATTTTTTAAAGTAATTTTTATACATCATTATACTAAAATCAATTTCAAAAACTAAATATTTACTATTGTAGCATATCTTGTACAATGCTTTCGATTTTTTGTTTGTAATATTTGAAATTATATTTAAAATATAATTATTTTATTGCATATAAAATATTTTTAAAATACTTTTCCATAGAAAAAAATCTATGATTAATACTTGAAAAACAAATTTACATTCTTAAGTCGTAAAATGTCATAACTTTGAAATAAATTATAGTCATTTCAACTATTTATTTTTATTCATATTTATATTAATAAAAATATCTTTCTTTTTTATTTAATTTTTTTTAAAAACTTTAGAAAATATATTTAATGTATTACATTTTTTACATGTTATATTATTTAATAAATGTATAACAATACTTTAATTATAATTAATTAATAAATATACCCATGATATAAATATTTATATAATACTTATACATAGAAAATTAATATATATTTGGACAATCTTTAAATTTTAGAAGTCAAAATAAATACAAAAAGTTATAAAAATATTAGTTGAAATTTAATTAAAATTAAAATTTGTTTACAATTTTATTACTTGAAATGAGATGGAGATAAAATAATAGAGATAAAATCTCATTCTAGTTCTATCTTGCTTTATATAATATAAATTTAAATTATTTATAATTTAACAAATAAAACTTAATTCATATTTTTCTAATTTTCCAATAATGTGAATATATTAATTCTTTGCACTCCGGATCTTTTTTGCTCGGACGAATCAATAACTCCAGACGATTTTCCGCACCCATTCGGTGAATTTCTTAGCTAACTTAAAATGATTTCACGTACAAATTAATGTATAAAACTTCAATATTTTAATATTTTACCTATACCTACCTATACCTATACCTATATTTTACCTATCTTTACATATAAAGAAAGATAATTTATTGAATATTAAATTGTTGAAATATATTGTTATGTGATATTTTAATAATAAAGTAAGAAGCACCCTCAGTTTTCCAGACCAAAATATCACAATAAAATATCATTACAAACTTTACAATCTCAATAATGTGCTCTCATTTATTGTCTATTATTCTTATTTTTCATCTTCTTATACTACATCTCTATTTTTATCATTATTTTCTTTCTCTCTATCGTCAATTTCTTAATGAATAGAAATAATTTCATTATTTAATAACGAAAAACTCATATTGAACTAATATCCCAATAACTTGTTCTCATATTCACTGTCTATTATTCTTATTTTTCATCTTTTCTTACTGCATTTCAATTTTCTTTCTCTCTATTGTCAATTTCTTAATGAATAGAAATAATTTCGTTATTTAATAATGAAAAATCAAACTTATATCCATTTGAACTAATTTTATTACAGTATTCCATACTTAAAAAACTCAGAAACTTTGAAAATAATATTTCTATCGCCACGACTGTCAAACTCGAATTAACGCTGAATATGTAGTTCGATCCGCGATCACGGTCTAACTTTAGATAAAAAAATCTAACCATTTGATTGATATATTATTCTACATTTTATAAGATTATATTTATAAAGAGCTTAGAAATCTATTCATGAAGCGATATTTTAAAAAAATCAAACATAAATAAATATTGTCGCCATTCGAATTGCTGCATCAATCCAAATGGTGCCAGAAAGTCATCTCTGGAGTTATCGCATTATCAAATGATGCCTGAGAGTCACCATTGGAGGGCAAAGGATTAATATCTTATATAATTATTTATATATATATATATATGTATATATACATATATATTAATAAACTTACCTTGATCTTGATGTACTACGTTTTCTGTCACGATTTCTGTATGATTTAGATTTAATAGATCGAGAGCAACTCCTAGATCTTGATTTCGAAAGTTTTCTGTTTACTGTTCGTTCGTTCAGTGCTGGACTGTCTGATCTTCTATGTCTAAGATGAGAATAATTAACTTTTTTTGAATTAGAAGAAGTAACATGAGACGAACTTCCATAAGTTTCTTCTTCACCACCAAAACTAGTAATGTAAGTTATTTGACCAGTGTTTACAGGTGAAATAGATCTCGAGCGAGACTTAGATGATGATTTTCTGTATGGATTATATTCAGGACTTTCTCTTGCTGCATAACTAATAAAGATAAAACAAATTATTATAAATATTTTATAAAACATTTAATTAAGATATAAATATATTATTTATTTACTTAGTAATAGTTGATTAAATGAATGTATTTTTTCAATATAATATAAAAATAACTATACCTAGGTGGACTCATAACTCGACCAATCATTTTCTTTTCTCTAAATGCTCGTCTTTCTCTACGTGATCTTCTACCCTATAAAATGTAATATTATATGTATGAAAATATATATTAAATTGAAATTATATCCAAATTATTATATATTATATAAAATTATATATAATTATAAGTATATATATTATTATATATTATATATATACACTATATATAGTATAGAGTTATATATAGTATAGAGCGGATAGTAAAGAGAGTTTTATAAACTATTTTCTCAATTATATTGATATGATTTATTGTAAAATTAAATGATTTATTTTAAAAATTAAATATTTATATATATTAAAAAAAATTTTAGTGAATTTTGGAAATAGAAAAGATTGCCTATCTTTTTCTTTTTTTAAATATAATGTTAAATTATTTTTTTTGTTATTTAAATAATTGCCATCTAATTTAATAATATTTATTTAAAACATTTTTAATAAAAAATATTTTATATAAAAAAAATTTATGTTCATTATATATTTTCATTAATGGGAAAATTAACAGTTTCTTTCTTTCTTTTTTTTTTTTTTTTAGTTATATATATATATATTAAAAGTATTAAATATTACACTAGAATATTCTTTTTTCTTTTGTTTTCAATTTTAATTTTTTTTCTTCTATTTTTTCTTTTTGTTTAATATTTCTTTTAATTTTATATTATACATCTTAATTTACTTTATTACACTTAGAAGATATTTACATTATAATAATATGAAAAAAATCTTTTGTAAATAAAATAAGTAATTATAAATTACTTAAAAATTTAGAATAATTTCAAAAAAAAATTTCAAATAAAAAATAAGGTCATCTGTTTTAAATGGTATTACTTATTTTGTGATTTTGTAGTTTATCAAATCAAATTCAATAATTATTTGTATGTAATAACTTTCAAAAATATGAAAATATTTTAATGTGAATTATTTTATTTAAATCAAATAACTATATTCTTTTAACGATATTCTTTTCAGGAAAAAATAATTTTTATATTTGCTATTTTTTTGAAAATATAAATTTTTGTTTAATATAAATTTAATAGACTTATAATATTTATTCTTACAGATTAATTCATAATTAATTTAATAATTACAAAAAAATATAAATAATGTTTAAAAATTAACTTTTATGCATCAAATTACAATAAATATTCAAATTATAGTCTATTTCATCATTTCTGTTGATTAATTTCATATTTTTGAATTTAAAGTGATTTCAACATTATAGTCACTATTAAGTTTGAATTAAACAGTAATCTAGACAATAGTTATTAAATTATCATATACTTATATTAATTTTAATTTTGTAAAATAAAATATAATAAAATATGAAATACTAAAAGAAAACATATAATAAAATATAATAATAATTTTGTAAAATAAAATAAAATAAAATATGAAATACTAAAAAGAAAACATAAATAAATAAATATTGCTTTAGCTTTTATATAACTCTTACAAAATTTAAAAAAATATTTATTAAATTGTTAATTTTTGTTGAAAATAAATTCTTAAGTAATAAAATATTATATCAAATAATATATTAGTATATTAACTCTTTGTATTCGTATTTATATTAAGAAAGTTACCAATCAATTCGGAATTTTTTTTCATAATCGATCAAAATGAAAATATTTTTCTGGAAATATATATTACAAGTTAACTTGTCATTTTAGTAAAAAAAATTTGAAAAATAAAATAGTGCATTACTCTATTAACTTTGCACTCCTACTATATTTAACACGTTCGTCGTCCAGCGTGATCCAGCTCATGGAGCCCAAACTATCGGAAAGCCGTAAGAACGTAACAGAACGATAAACGAAAGTAGTTTTAATATTTTTATTTTATATATTTTAATATAAAATTTAGTTGGGAAATATTTATATAGTTCTTAGTTTTCTTTAACTACTTCTGTAATATCGATTTTGAATTAGTTGTTTTCAATTTCTATTTCTATTTCTTCGTTTCCTACTTCGTTCGTTTCCAAAATCAATTTTAAATATTTTGGTCTGAATATAAGTCTCTAATTGGCAACTTCAACTCAGTTCTATATTATCGATGGTAATAACACTCTTCTATGTTACCATATATAATATAATTTTAGATTTAAAATTGTATAAAAATGCAGTGATTCGCTAACAAATCATACTTGTCCTTATTTTCTGTTTCTATTATTCTTAAATTTTAAATTCTGTGATTCCGAAGTATATTTTATAATTATATTTCAGTGTTTATTCCATTAAATTTCTTTTAAAATTCCGCTTTAACTCTTTACATTCATATGTCGCCATAATCGCTATCCTGTATTTTATTATTATACATATATTTATATTAACAAATATATGTATAAATATATATATTTAATATATTAATTATATGTATAAATATATTATTAAATATATGTATAATATAATATAACATTCTAGAAGGCTCTTTTTCTTGATTGATAATTTTTTTAAATATAAATACAAATATAAATGGTTAAAATCTTATTTTTTTTGAAGAAGAAAGCGTCATTCATATATGGATGATGTAACGACGAACATGTAAAGAAGGTTACCAATCAATTCGGAATTTTCATATTCAATCAAAATGAAAACATTTTTATGGGAATATATTATAAGTTAACTTGTCGTTTTAGAAAAAAAAATTTGAAAAATAAAATATATAAATATATATATAAATATAATTATATATATAAATATATATAAAATAAATTTTATCTGCATCTTAATCTCTTAATCAGTAAAAATCTATATAATATGTGTATATATTACATAATATATATTTATATATATTACACATATATGTTATTATTATAATTTTATTATAATATATATATCTTTTATTTATTTATTTTATTTTATATATATACACACATTTAAGCAGAAACTAAAAGAAAACATTGTAACAAGAGTTTCTAGAATGTAATACTAACATAAATATATTTATATTTATAATATATTTATAATAATAAAATATAGGATAGTGATATACAAGTGCAAAGGATTAATATAATTCCATTTAAAAAATAAAATTGATTTTCATATATCTTTTATATACATATCTATTGTTATGTACATATCTGTTTGCAAGAAAATTAATAACAGTTCCCTTTAAATCGTTTAATTTTTATCTAAAAAATATTTTAATATTGACTAAAAGAAATGAGATATTTTAAATTAGAGATGTCAAATTTTTTGTAGATAATTGATTCTTGATCATCTAATTCCTTATTTGAATTACTTCAGGAATTACATTTTTTCTCTGAATCAATTGATCAATTTTATAAATAGTCTAATAATTATTATATATATTGGATATAAACTAAATATGATGATAATTATATAAATATATATATACTCTTAATAATTTGTTGCAAAATTTTTATATTTGTATATTTATTTATAATAGTAACTAGTCTTATAGTTACTTTTATAGTATAGTCTTATGGTAAGATTCATTTTGCAATTGAAAATGAGAATAGAAGAGAATTTTTTCTCTATCTGATTTTAACAATCCGAAAAAAAATAACTATAATAGCTAGCAAGATACTCCTATTTTAAATGATAAAGTTAAAAATTTCACTCTATATATATAATTAATATATAATATATCAATATATAATCAAAATCATTAATTTTATTATAATATGTATTAATATAATATAATTAATGATTATGATGATATAATATATATAAAAATAAATATATATAATTTTATAAATATAATTTTATAAAATGCAAAATTATAAAGTATTTTACCGAATACATAGCTTTTTCTTCTTCTTGTTTACGTGCTTGTCTTAATGTTTCAGCTTCTTCAAAATCTTGTGTTAAGAAACTAAAATAATCAGCGCCCAAAAGCCCATATTTCTGAGCTACTAAATTCATTTCATGTGCTTGTGAGGGCTCTATTTGAGATACATCTACACAAATATCTAAAAAGAAAAATTAAATTTATGTTTATATTATACAATATATTATATAGTATATAACAATTATAAAATATAACTTTACCTAAATCAATATCACTATCTTCATCATCTGCTTTTTCATCAGATATAACAATATCCAATGATTTTACAGTTTCAGATATTGGTTCTTCTGTTTCATAATTATATCCAATAGCTACATTATTACATGATTTTTTCTTATCTCTAGCAGCATCTAATTTTGTTGATGAACCGAACTGTTCTTCCAAATGTATTTGATGTAAAAATTTTTCTTCCGTTACTATATTGAAGATTTTTATCAAACAATTTAAAATAATAATAAAATGTAAGTTTTAAATAAATGCAATTTTCTACCTCCTAAAAATTCATTTTGAACAATGATTCGGTAACGTTCATAATTGATATGTCTGTCTTCACTAGTGAGAGCAATATCTACATCAATAGAATCTGGTGCTTCTGGTATCCAATCAAGATGAGCACGAACATCAAATCGATCAATAAGATTATCTTCATTCCCTTGCCATGGCATCCTATTAATATAATATATATAATATATATAAAATTATATATAAAATAATTTCAAATTATAAAATAATTTTTTACTTTATTTATATTTTATTATTATAATACTTCATTTTTTAACATAATTTATATTTAATTATATTATTTAATATTTATTTTTAATACATAAAATATGTCTTTCAAATAATTTATAATCTTCAATATTTTAATATATTGCAATAAATATTATGCAATAAATATGCAAGTTAACTTAATCTTACTATCTATGAAATTATATATAGAATTTATTTTAAAATTAATACATTCATGGTTGATCTTTATTAAGTCAATAATTTACTTGACTACATATATTTTTCAAAATTTGATCTAAATATCACAAAGTTCTACTATTTAAATATATATGAATATAAAAAAATATTGCTTCTTTATATATTAATTATAATCATTTTAAAATTATATAATATAAAATAATATAGCACAATGTTATCTTGAATCTATTAATAATATCATTTCTTATGTATAATTTCATAAAATTTAAAATATGACATAAAAATAATGAATTTGAATTTGAATGTAAAAAAATGTGAAATAATTTTATTGTAAAATATAACATAACAATAATGATTTTGAATTTTAAATATTCAATATATTTTTGATTAACAATATGTTTTTTTTTTTTCATTTTTGTTCTGAGATTATTCTAAAAAAAATTTCAAAAATATCTAAAGTAATAATATAAAATGAAAATTTATTTTACAAATTTTTTAATAAAATCATACTTGAAATAATAATAAAAAGATATTGTTAAGAAAATAAAATAGATAAATAAATAGATAATAGATAAATATTAATATTATTTTGCAATATTAAAATTAAAATATCTCTTAAATCAATAATTTTTTGCTATAATTATATCTTTTATAGAGAATAATGAATTCATGTATTAGAAAAAAAAATGAATTAAAAAAACAACTTTGATATTTGAATCATTGAAGGAATAATATTTAGATGATAGATTTAATAATATATATAAATATTCATAAGATATTTTTGAGGGATTAATTCTAAAAGCCAAAATAAACAAAAATGATATACAAAAATATCAATGGAGATTTATTTAATAAATTATAAGCAATTGAAGTTTATATTAGATAAAATGAGAAACAGATAGAGTAAAATATCCCATTATCTATTTCATAATCCATCTTGCTATCTCTGTCTTTCTTTTCTAACATAAATTTAAACAATTATAGTTTATAATTTAATAAATAATAAATAAATAAGTAATCAATATCTTTATATATTATATATTATATATCTTTATATATTAACTTTTGTATTTATTTTGAATTTTAGAATTAATTTATAACTGTCCTATAAATATATTAACATTTTATATATTACAATTAATATTACTAATTGCATATTAATATTATTAATTATACTATATTTACTTACATATTTGCAGGACTATCACCAGCTGTAGCAATTGCTGGATCCAAATGTATTTTGCAAGGTCTTCCATGAAGTTGTAGAAATTGTGTAGGATCTGATTTCTACGAAAAATATAAATGTATAAAAATAAAATACATAAGAGAATCAAAAAAGTATGCATTTGTAATTAATTTATATATATATACAATATATATATATATAAAATATATAGCAAAAGAAAAAAAATATAGTTAGAATTGTGCAAATTATTTAATTTATATTTTATATATATATTATTGATAATTTAAGAAACTGTAATGAATGAGTTAGAAATGAATTTAGGTTAAAAATTAAAAAAAAAGTTTAGATTTAAATATAAATAAATTTAATATTAATTAGTAATTTATGTAAAATTTATGTAAAAATCATTAATCAATTTAATTTCTTACAATTTTTTCATAATAATCTCGTCGACGTTCAGCTCTACGACGATAATCTACTAGCATTCCACGAATTTTTTTTTCCTGCTTTCGCGCTTCATGCCACATTCTACCACCTGTTTTTTTCACGGAAAAACTCATTTTACATGTCAAATAATTAAAAAAATCACTAAATTAAAATGGAATTTCCATGTAATTAACAATTTTATATAAGGAATCCAAAAAATGATTAATTAACAAGCTCTTCTTTTGAGAGGTAGACATATTGTATTTTACAAGCGCTATTCCATACCCAAAAAATATGATCTTACGTTACTCCATTGATAATGTACATTGCAGATTATACATTGCAATTAAAACTTATTTATATTATTACTATATTTCTTTATATAGAATTATTATATTTCATTATATTTAAATTTATCAAATTTATATATTTTTAAAAAAATATTTAATGATTATGATTAAAAAATATAAATGTTAATAAATGTCAATTGATATGCCAAAATTACGATTTAAAAAAAATGTTTTGACAATAATAACAATAGCAATTAATTTTAATTTTTAATAAAAATTAAAATTTATAATAAATATAAAAGGATTAATTCATAAAATAATATAAACTATATTTAATTATAAACTTATTAAAAAGTATTGAAAAGTATTTGAAATATTGTATATTTAATATACAATATATTTAATAATAAAATAAATTTAAAATAAGAATATATATGTAAATATTTTTCATAAACTTTTATTAGTTAAATTTTAAAATTTCAAAGGTATTAAAATTTTTTTTTAATGTTTTTATAAATTTTGATAGTTAATTATAAAATCTAAAAATGATTATCTTTATTAAATAGTTCAAGAATTATTTGAATACAAATTTGTGAATTTGGGGGATTTTTGCAAGTTAAATAATGATACTGAATTTTTACAATCAATTTGATTGGTTAAAATATCAGTGCGTATCAAATTTAAATTATCTTTCTTTTTAAAACTAATTTCTTTAATTTCTTAAAAAAAAATTCTTTTTTATCAATTATAATGGAAAAATATTCTTTTGTAAAGAAAATATATTTAAATTTAAAATTTGTTTTACCAAAAAAAAATATATATTTTTTATTTAATTATTTAATAACTATATAAATTACTATATTACATGTATACAATATTAAGTGTGAAAGAATGAAAGAATTCTATGACAAGAATTAAAGATTAAAACTTTATATATTTTTTTTATACTTTACAATGGATTGAAATTAAAATCTAACCAAACTCAAACTTAATACTCGCGAAATGATTAAATACAAGGAAAAGGATAAAGGATAAGTTTGCATATTTTTTTGTCTATTATTACTTTGACAGTTTGTTTTATTTAGTCATAACCTGAAATTTTACAAATATTAATGTAATTTGTTTAAAATTAAGTTATAGACATTTCGGATTTTGATTCGAAATTTATAATACTTATAATATTAGTTGTTTGTATATAAACTTTAAACCATATATTTATAAATATGGCCTATGTATAAAAATCCATGAATTAAATTAAAGCAAAATAACAAGAAAAATGTGATATCAAAAAAAAATTCAAAATAATAAATATTGTATCAAACATTACAAGCAGCTATATAAATTACATATCAGAATTCATTTCTGTGAATAATTTTTTAATAATTATTAATAATTGTTGTTATTGCAAATATGTTATATGAAGAAATACAAAGAATGACAAAAGCATTATCCTGATAAACTAAAAAGCTTTATAATTACTTTAAAATTTTATTCATCCAAAGCATATAATTATGTTAAAGATTTATATTATCATATCTTATCCTGAAATCTCTATATAAGAAGTAAATTTATCAAAACTATTTTATTTTGCAATCAATAATTATAAAAAGTATAATAATTTTATTATAATAGTTTAATACTGTTCTTTATTATTTTTTTTTAAATTAAAATTAGTTATAACAAATTACAAATTGAATATCAATATTTCTATTAAAATTTAATTTTTTTTTTGAAATTATAATTTTCAAGATATATATTACAATGTTAAAATTATATAAAATTATAAGATTAAAAATGAGAAAGAATTATAAAATATATTAAGCATATATTAAAATAAAATAAAATATATATTTCAGATTGAACAATTAATAATTAAAAATTAAATTGGATATTATATATAAATAAAAATATAAATATTTATATATTATTTTGAGAGTACACAAAATTTTCGATCATCATTTTACTCATATGTGATGTCACGTAAATGATTTTATCTTCATGCAATTATCTGAAGCCATGTTTATAAATACAATAATTATAAATTTATCCATATTTTTATAATTTTCATAAGAAGAAAATAAAAATTGAAAAAAAAGTTTCCATAAATATATAGAAGAAAAATTAGGAAACAAAAAATAAAATTTTTTTCCCATAAATCTGAGAAAAAAAAATGTTTTCTTAAAATTTATTTTAAATTGTGAAAAAAATATAAACTCAATGTAATTTAATATTTTAATATTTTAATATTTTTATGTTTAGTATTTTATCAATTTTTATTTTAGTTTTGGTCTTTTGTAATAAATAACTAGGAATATTTGTAATAAGTTATTTAGATTTTCTTTTGTCATCATTATATTTTATTATTATAATAAATACAATTGTATTAATTTAATGAATCAATTTAATTTGTATATATCAATTTTATAAAAAATAAAAAAAATAAAAAATTACAATATTTGGAAAATTAAATATTAAAAATTTTTAGAATATGATTTTTTCTTATTTCTTTAGATTATTAATTTTGATCGAATTTTACTATTAGATTATACTAATATTTATTATAAGTATCAGATTTATTCAATTAAATTTTTTTTCATTTTTCATTGTAAAATCTCTATATGCTTTTTATATTTTTTTTCTACATTTTTAGTCTAGTATCAATGTGATGTTTTTACAATATTAGTTTTCATAAAAATATTTGATATATTTTCTAAATATTTCAACAAAAATTACTTTCTTAGGATATTCCTATATTTCATATTAAACTCAACTTATATATTCAATTTAACTCATTATTATTATTATATAATTATTTATTGTTATTTATTACATTGATAAATGATACAAAGATTTTTTTTTAAATATTTTATCAATGGAATATTAATGTGATTTAAAGAATTTGAAACTAATTTATTATCATGCTAGCATTAAATCTTAAATTTAATATTATTATATTAATATCTAATTAATATTTAATTTTATATTCTGATAAAACAAATTTATGATTAAAAACAAATTAATAATGTTATTAAAGTTAAAAAATGAATAGAATTTATTTGAACAGAGATGACAGAAGAAAATACATTGATTATTAGTGTTTTTTTATTGTTTATCACAAATAATAAAAAATAAAGAAAAATTAATAGAATATAAAAATGTTAAAATTACATATCAAGTTTATATTTTTTTACAAAATGTAATTTTTAAAGGATATTCTTCTTTTTTTCAGATTTAAGAACATTTTTTTCTTATTTTTTTTGTATGTGATATTTTGAAAGTATATAAGTATATATTTTTCTATCTTTGTTTCTTTCTGATGAAAATTAGAAAAATATGGATAAGTTTATAATTATTCACAGTATTGTATATATGGTCTAAGTTTAAGATGTTACGCCATTTTGATTGCGAACATAAGTCATAGGCTATTATCATAAATTCATTATAAAATTATTAATTGAAAAGTTTTCTACTATAAGTTAAACACATAATATACATACTTTAAGAAATCAGCAAATTTTATGAATATATTTACTATATGTGAGCAAAGAAAATTGCGATGTAATTTGTATCGAAGTGAATATTCTTTTGGCATTTTTGAAGCAGCAACTGAATATAGAAACAAATCGAAGTGCA
Organism: Apis florea; assembly: GCF_048593485.1. Taxonomy (NCBI): domain Eukaryota; kingdom Metazoa; phylum Arthropoda; class Insecta; order Hymenoptera; family Apidae; genus Apis; species Apis florea. The sequence goes on from NW_028256702.1 coordinate 3,039,536, forward strand.
TACTCGATATCTTAATATCGATATTTTTGGCATGAATTAAATGAATGAATTAAAGGATGGGAAATGTTTTGATATTTCCTACACAATTGTCATAATCGTTATTTTGTTTCTACTTATGTTAACATAATTTTTATTACTATACAATTCTATTTAAAAGAAATAAACAATAATTTTTGATTGAACTTTATTTGAGAATAAAATTATTAACTTTTTTTTATTTCTAGTTTTTGATTTATAGAATTCAAAAATATTAATTCATTAACATAAAATTAAGTTTAGAAATGCATTGGTGCTTTTTTATTTGACAAATTATTAGAACACCATATTGATTTATGTTTGTTCAATGAGTGAAATCGTGTGATGATCATTATTTAAATTTATTAAATAATATCTTCAAAATTGAAAAATTGATAAATTTTTTTTTTATCGTAAGTAACAAAATCTAACAATGATTATTATAAATAAATTGATTACTGTAATAAATTTTAAATAATAAATTATTTTTATTGAATCGATTCAATATTGTATAAATAATTATATTATTATACGAATATATATATTTTATTATGTGAATTAATCAAAAAAATAAAAGATGTATAATACATGCAATCGAAATTTGATTTATCGCTTCTAAATGGCTTTATCTATTTGCAAACTATTTATTGAACAGATTAGATATAAATTAGTATGATGTTTTAATAATTTATGAAATATTCAATTTATCAAGTATAGTATATTATCAATTTATAAAATCGATAATTTTATATAGAAATAAGTTTTGAATTGATAGATTCTTAAACTTAAAATTAATATATTTGGATTTTATTCGTTAAAAACTATTATAAAAAATACAAAAGAAAATTAATAATTTTTGACACTATAAAATAAAGTTTAATTATAATTTTGATTTTCATAATATGTTAAATTTGTGGACAAGTTTCTTTTTTTAAGCTATCTAAAATTGTATTTATCTTTTTATTTATTATTGTAATTATTTTTGTTATTGTTATTGTTAAATTATTTTTATTTTCTTACAGATTTAAAAAAATAATGAGTATACCAATCTCTGAAATATATATATATTTTTTTTAAAAAGAAGATAAAATGAGCTGAAGATAGTGTAAGAGAAGTTAGAATAGAGAAAAAAAATATAAGAATGAACTGAATACAGTGAAAAAAATATATGTACATGTAACATATAAACATATGTGTATGTGTAAATAAAATTTTGATAGATGATAAAAGATAAATAAGAAGATGGACAAAAATAAGAAAGCTTTCAAAATAATAAAACAAAATAAAGTAAATGAATAAATGGATATTGAAATATATTATTTTAGTAGCAAGTGAAGTACGAAAAAGAAATTGAGAGATAAAATAGAGATAGGAAAAGAAAGAATAAAAATAAAAAAAAAAAAAAGAAAAAAAAAGAAAAAGAAGAAAATCAGAAATTACATTAAAAAACTATTTGTATATTAAAAGTAATACTATCTATAATACTATTTAAATAATAATAAAAATACATAATAAAATATAATACTTAAGACTAATACTGAAGAACAAGAAGAGAAAAAGGTATATCAATAAAAATTGAAGAGGAATGCTTGAGAAAAAAAAGCAAGTTAATGAGAAGCAAATAGAGGAATATTATACTTTCGTGTGAATTGGATTTTAATAATATTATAAATCAATTCTATAAATATAGTTTCAACATCAATAAATAAATAGAAAGTAAATGTTTCTGCCGAACAAATATGAGTACAAAGTATATTGTATATTGTTTAAATATCCATCATGAATGACAAAAAAAGAAAAGTTGAAATAATAGATAAACATAATTTAAGAATTTAATTAATCAAGAAATTTTTAAAGATAATTTATGAACTAAGTCAAATTAGCTTAGTTTTTGATTAAAGTATATATAAAATAATATATATAAAGTATATATAATCTAGAAAATAGTTAAGCCTCTCAACATGTTTTATTTTGGATAATTATTTATAAAAAAAATACCATTGATTTTCATGATCTTCTAATATGTTGTTAAGATTATCATCATGAATAATGTTATGAAAATTTTAGTTACCATTGTTGAAGAATTATGATCAAAAAAGATATATAAATTTAGGAATAAATACATAATTTTTAGAATATCATTTATATTTAATAGAATGTATAGAAAATTTAATGCACTTTTTTTATTGAATTTTATGCTATGTTTCTACATTTCTTATTGATTTTGAGATTGACTTTTTATGACTTCTCAACAAAAAAGATGAAGTAATCAATAATTGATAATCAATATATAATCAACAGATCATTGTATTTGAATGTTATACAATATATATATATATACACATATATATTTTGTCATTTTAAAATGAAATTCTATGAATTTTTTGTTTTGATAACAAGATATGAGTTTATTTATTAAGCATTTATACAAAAAAAATATTATTTATAAAAGAATAAAATGTTTGTGATATAAAAATATATTGTTGAATTTGTGAGAATTTTTTTCATTTTTTATATTATTATTAATGATTATTAATAACATTTTAATAATATTAATAATATTATAATATTTAATAATATTAATAACATTTTAATAATTATGTATTTTATAAATAACAATCGAAATTAATAAAATAGCTTGAAAATACTTGAAAAATATTTAAAATTTTGAAAATTTCTTCATATTTCTTCATATAATTCATTTTTTACAATATACAATATACAATATTTATATATTTTCAACATATACTATATGCAATGATGGATTCTTTTTTCTATTCTATAAAAATTTAACTTAATCCAAGTTCTATTTTAATTTTTTTCAGAAGTAAATTAGACTAAATTTTTTTATATGGTGGAAATAAAACTAAGAGAATAAAATACATTTCTATAATATATATATGTTCATAATATATGAATATTTATTTTTAATTTAAAAGAAAACCTTAAGAAATGCTTGTATATATAATAGCAGTAAATATCTCAAAAATTAAAAAAGTTTGTTTATTATATATATAAAAAAAAATTCAAAGTGATGATTTTAACAATTTTCAAAATTATTGAATATGGTTTCCTTTTTATATTAATAATTTTTTAGTAAAGAACGATTGATAAATAAAAAATTTATAATATTATTCAGCATGATGATCGTAATAATATATTAAAAAATCATTGAGATCAAAAGGTGATATTTTTTTATAAATATTTATCTTATTTTATATTTTTATGTATATTTCATATATTCTAAGAAAATCATAATTTTTTTAAAAATTATTGACGCACTTTCCTTTGTAAATATGCACTATGTCATGTTTTTTTTTCATTTGTATACACTAGGAATGGATTAAGATTAAAAAAAAAATATCAAAGGAAAACTGAATAAAATTCAATCCACTTATTATAATGACTCAAAAGAAGGATAAGAGAGATTCACGATTAATAAGAGATACCGAAGAAAAAAAATATTAATTGATAGATACTTGATTGATTCTGAATCAAAAAATTTGTAAATTTTGGAGTATTCTTATAAATGAAAAGTATTAAACAACAAAAATTCCAAGTTTTATTTTGAATCTCTTGTACATTTTGATGAATAGAGCAGATTAGCATTCTATGAACACTATTCTCAGTTCTCAAATTTAAATTAAAACTAAATTTTCTTATAAATTTGTTATAGGAATAGATATCATTCAAACATGAAGATGTTAAATAATTAAAAACAGAAAATGGAAAAATAAAATAATATAAATATATATAGAAAAAAAAAAAAATAAAGAATGAAAGAAGCTATAAGAAAGAGTACAAAGAAAGATGAGTAAATATAAAAATTTGAACGCAATAATCATGAAAGTATAAATAAAAAAATAACAACATGCTCAATGATTTTCATTCTTAACAATTCAAAGAAATGGAATATAAATCTTGAAGGATATTGACATAAGTTGGAAAATAATAAAAATATATAAAGAGATAATAAAAAAATAATGAGAAATTTTAAAAGTAAAGATCACAAAAATGGAGACAAATAAAACTAAGAAATGAATAAAGATAATGGACAATTCAGTACGTATTTAAAAGAAAAGGAGAAAGAAAAAATATTATCATATAATTTGGGATTAGGAAGAATTTATTAAGAAATTTGAAAACTAGATAAATCTAATCAAAAGCTATATGCATTAGATGCATTGAAAAGAAGACAAATTAGAAATAACAAGACTGTATATGAATAAAAAAAATTATATTAAAATATAAATATATTAATATAATAAAATATTAAAATTTATTAACATTAAGATTACTAATTGAATGTAGACATATATAATTAAATATTAGTCTTATAGAAGCAATAAAATAATGTTATAAATGTTTAAGATTTGGCCAGCTAATATATTTGTGCATAAGAGCGAAATATTATATATAATATCTAATTTGATTATTTTGAATTATTTTGAAAACTATTAAAGTAAACTTTATGAGAATATTAAGATATGAAATTTTAAGGATATGGTTTTAAAGAAAATAAAGTATGTATTTTTTTGTGAGTTATTTCAGAGATTTCGAGATCATCTTTTAAATGAAATGATTTTTAATTTGATTTTTTTAAATAGAACAATCTACTTTTCATATCATAAATTGCTAGATTATCAAAATCTGAATAAAAATGTATTGATTTTCATATGTCTTAAATCTAATAATTAAAATAACTAACATAGTAAAATGTTAGTCATGAACAGAATAATCATAAAAATTATTTATTGCAATCAATTCATTGAATTCTGTTATAATCAAAGATAATCGTGATTATTTTACATAATATGTAGGACAATTATTATGCTAAAATCATAATTGATAAGCAAATATATTGTGATATATCTGTTAACAAATCTAATAATATATAAAAAAAAACTTGTGTATTTTCATTCTTCAAATATTCATTAATTTCTTTTTTTTATAATAATAATAAAAATATTAATAAAAACTAATTTTCACAGAAAATTTTTAATAATTATAATGTTGCATTATAGCATGAGATATAATCTTAAAATAGAATTACTACATTGTAATAAACATAAATATAGTATTTTTTTTTTCTTTTTTAGTTGAATGTATAATGTTTTTTTCAAAGATAATTTGATCTATTAAAAAGCTATGAAAGTAAAGAATTAGCATAATTGGTTCAACATTTAATTTCTTCTTAGATATTTTTAGATCCTTGTACATGAGTTCATTGATTATCATAGATTTGGATTGAAATCATTGAAGGATCTCAATATTAAAATAAAAATTGATTATATTCTACAATTGAAATCGATACAAATTTTTTAATTGGCTTTATAAAGTGAGTTTACTTTTTTAAAGTTTAAAATTTATTTAGGAATCAATAGAATTTATTTTTATTTTTAAAAAAATTTAGTCTTGATATGATGTTTTCAAATTAATCTTTGGTTTAATAGAATTTTTAAGATTTTAAGTATTATTTGTAATCATCAGTATCATTTTTAAATGAGATTTAATTGGGATTTTTGTATTGTTTAGTATTATTTAAGGATATGTTTATATAAAATGAAAATAACATATTAAATTTGTTTTTATTTATGTTGATATGCCACTATTGCTATAATGTTATTTAGATATTCTTGAAGAATTGTAAAAGCTATTTGGGGATCTTTAGCTGCAGAGTTATAATAGAATTACTTGTAGTTGATATGTCGAAACATACAGATAGAATATGAGAATGATTCAAAAACAAATACTGTAATATATTATTGTAATACATTAGCTTCAATAGGAAAAACTGCAATTGTTACATGTAAAAATTTTCTGTTATTTAAATAATAATGTATAATTAAATAGAGACCATACAATATCTTTTTGAATTTGAATATAATAATCTAGCATATATCTTTATATACCAATATTTTATGTTCAGGAATATTGTTGAGCAGTATTTTTTTTCTTTTTTCCAATTCTCGACTAATGTTATATATAATTTGATATACTTGTTTTATTATTGAATGTCGTTTCTGAAATTTAAATTGATTTGTAATGATCATTGTTTCTTCTAATATAATAGGCAGCTTATTTAGCATTTTTTTTTAAAAGTAAAGTTTGAATAGACTTGGTAAAAGACTGATAAGATTTTTTGAATAGAAATTTTTCTAATTTACGAATGAATACAATAACTAATAGTTTCCATAAGGATGGATATAAGTAAGAAAAATGGTATTAAAAATGAATATTATTGTTTTTTTTGTTAGATTAGATTAATTTTAGCTCTTTGATCATTTTATCATTTATTGTCTTGGAGCCTTTTTTTTTTAGAAATTTAGATTTATATAATCATTTTTTTAATTTGGAAAAAAAATTTGATAAAAAAGGCTTGATAGTGATTTGAAATATATTCAAATATTTTGGTTTGAATATAATAAATAAGAAGCGAATGAGATTATCTGTAGGATTCCATGCTTAACTATAATGTGGAAAATGAAGAGGAAAGAAAAATTATTTGTTTGACTAGTCTTTTGACAACTCTCCAAAGAGTAATTAATATTGAATTTAGGAGATAAATTCTTTAATTATTTTTGAAAAGATTTTTTGAATTCTCTTATTTTTGCTTCACTTCAGAATATTTGCCATAACTTAATTTTTTTCTTTGATTTTTTTTTATAACATTCATAATATTTAAATTATATATTCTAGCTTAGGAGAAAAAGAATTTATTATTATATTGTGAGTCAACTATAGCATCTATATTTTCGTTTGTTTTTTAATATCATCATTGATCATTAATATCATATTAAAAAATTTCATAAAAATCAATTTGTGAATTTATTATGAATTGAGATAGTTAATGAATAATAAAATTGATAATTGTAAAACTGATGATCGAAGCTCTAAAAAGAAATTAAATTTAAATATATCTCGGACATATCAAAGATATTTTTAAATCAAAGAAATCCAACAAATCGAATAATTTATTTGTAAGTTAATATATGAATTCACTGAAATTGTTTAAGTCATTTGATAAAATATTTTTGAACAGTAATCTATCTTTTAAAGTGATGATTCTATTATTCTATTGCATATCTTATTTAGTATTAAAGTTACTTCTTGATATAAATTTGTGACTCAGATTTTCAAAAAAAGTTATTAAAATTTTTTTATTAAAGTTATTCATTTTTAAAAAATACTTAGAGAATATAATAAAAAATACAGAAAATAGCAAATATTATTATATTATATTTGGACTATATTATATTATATTTGGATTATATCAATTTTGAATCATAACATTAGAGTTATTAAAATTGTAACATAATTAATAGAAGTGATTTTTTTTGACACGAACTTTTTTTTTTTTTTTAATGTAGGGGAAATTCTCATAGATCTTTTGAGAAAGGGAAAGGCCTGAATAATGCCGGATTTTTATTGGCTAAAACACTCCACGGTGATCTTCCATTGCCACTTCCGGAAAATACTGGAAATTCTTTACGAATACCTCCGGTACTCTATGCGCTTTGCTTTATTGGAGTTCCCGGAGAGGACGGATGTCCTTGTTGCCCTCTCAAAAAGTTCATTTGACGGAGTTACATTAATGCTGCCGTCTTCTTGGACCGCCATTTATGATGTTAGCACGGACTGCCATCCATACAATAATATATAAATAAGATTTCATTACGATATTGCTATAGATTCTTTCACATATTAGAAACGAATCCGCGTAGTACCGCATGTAGAAAATGGCCAAACCGGCGTTATTCGAATTGCAAATAACTGACCCATTACGCATTCTAAGGATCGTGGTTTTGTCTGAAAATACTTTATATATTTTTCTACGATTTTTTTGATCGAGAATTAGCATGGATCAATATTGCTTCCGCAATGATACTATTGTCTATTGGCATCCCGCATGTAATAATCTAATATTCGTTTCTTATTATGATTTCTGTAAATGAGTGCTTGGAAAGTGCTACAGGTCTTTTCTGAAATTGTGGGTGCGTTTCGCAATTTACTCTTATAATTCTATCTTTGTTTAAAAAATTGTAAAAAATATACACAATGGAAATAATTTATTAGATTTTAGCATTTATTAGTTTTGCCTGTTCTTAGACATAATAACTCGGCTGAAAAGGTTTTCTGAAGACGTTTTAATACATTTTACGAGCTTGCATCAACTCGGCAATAGTCAAATTTCTAAATTCTCTCTGATTTTTCGAATCTCTATTCGTTTTTATGCATGAATTATTAAATCTAATATAAAGCTATAATCTGAAGCAGATATACATACATATTCATATACTTTTGCAATAAATTGTTTTCTTGTTAACAACTCGTTAAGACAATTTTTATATTCTATAGTTGTCGATTTATTCTCTGAAACAGGTCACTCATTAGTACTTGCTGCTAATCACGTGGACCATCACAGAAGAATGATTGTAGAGATTGAGAACCCGCACTACGAGATATACAATCGGCCGAATTATTATGTATCATGTAACGCCATGCTTGATGATCGCATATGCCTTGTATTTCCACAACTCTATTAACCATGAAGATCTTTCATCTGCTAGGTGAATCATTTATTCATACAAGCACGATGATGAAATCTGACTTGTAATAATACTTATGAATAATGTTTAAAGTAAGCAGCTTTAACCTTTGACATCAATTGCGTTAGTAAAAGCGTATCATAAAGCTCCAACTGTTAAAGAGAAATTAATTTGAGTGGAACTATTTTGAATTTCGCGCAGAGTAGCCATGCTTTATACAATAATACATATACTCCGTTTCTCGAAGGTATCGGAGAAGCTATGTAACTCTGTGTCTTCTATGTTTGCTGCGCGGCGCAAAATTTTGAGAACTATTAATTGTTCTAAATCCAATCGAAATAACATTTAATCAGAATAGATTTCCTGAAGGACTGATTCGTTTCATTCTAATTGAATTTTTCACAAATTTTGCATGCGAATTTGCCTAAGTAATTGTCCAAACTGATACTATTAATCCTAACGAATCGTAAATCTATTTCGAATAATATCGCTTGTTCAGTCATGTATGGTAAAAATGATAGAAAATTGAAGCTCATTATCAGTGGTCGATTATAATAAATCTAATATTTTAGGATTCTTTTCAGCTGCTATTTCTATCTGAACAATAATGGGAATCAGCTAAAATGGTTAAATAATTGGAAGCCCATTTTCGCAAAAGAAATTTAGTTTGTCTTAGTCCGATATCTCCCATTATTTGTACTAAAGTTTCAAAGTATTATCCACATTTGTTAGTAAATCATCGACATAAAAGTTTTTCATTATGATTCGACTGTTCTCTGGAAAGATTTTAGCTCATCGGATTCCTATTTCTCGTAATACGCATATGGCTAGAAATAATGCAGACGTGGTATCATAGATGTTTGCATTTAATTCATATATATTCTGGTTCGTTCCAATTCGATCACAAAATACGTTGAAATTTGCGATCCTCGATTCTAATTAATATATTTGGCGATATATTTTTTTCTATATGACTATACTTACATGACATATTTGTATTGGCAAAGTAAAATAGAAAATAAATCGTCCTGAACGGTCTTATGATACTATCTTAGTATCATTTAACAATAGGCCCGATGAAGTTTTTACTAATCCATTCGTTATCGTGCTACTAATCTTGGAGGCAGCGTGGTATGATAGATAGTATGAATGATCTTCCTCATCTTGAAACGTTAGTTGAATCATATGTTTTCTAATCTTTCATACTCTGTCAAAATAAATAATATTGTGCTTGCAATTGCGGTTGCTTGATGTCTGACTAATTTTCTCTCAAATACAATTGCTTCCTATTCGCACGAATCAATTAATTAAAGTATGCTATTTTGAAAACAATATACTAACTATGTAACGCCCATCTGTTGTTTATTGTATGTTTTCTGAGAATTTTACAATAATTTTTCCTTGCTCGAATTTTGCAGATATTTTTTCTATTTTCCAAAATTTGGCAAGTTTATCCAAATTCAAATTTCTAGTTAGGTGATATCTGACGTGTTTTTTTTTGGTTATGCCATGTGAATGTATTGAGCATCCAATCGAATTGAATCTTTTATAAGCGAGGACTTGCTCGGTGTTGATTTATGCAACAATGTTCAAAATAAGTCTGTGCTGATGAACATATCTATTTTTCTATACTGATTAAATTGAGACTAATGCATGGTTAATGTGTGGATGTATTTCTAGTGTATTTCTAAATTTTTCTTTGTTAATGAAAGCAAATCTATAGTAATTTTATCTATAATCAGGTAAGAAATGTGCTAAAATTATTATATTTGGAAGAAATGCTAAGTAGATAATACAGAATTAACTGAACCTTCAATATTCGAAACATTTCATTCCATTTATATTTTATTCCTATATTTTGTTATTTCTGGATAATAAAATTACATTGAGAATTTGAATTTTAATTCGGCATTTCTTGGCTATCCTTCACATAAACAACCGTGGTTGATGATATGGCATATTTCCTCAACCAGGAACGAGCCGTAACATTTACGATCCAGGATGAAGCTGATGAGGTATCCTTTGTCGAACTATTCTTTCCATTGAAGAGGCTTTGAATTTTTCTAGTTCAGATTGTCTCGATGTAATAATGTGTGATGTTTCCGTGTTTGTTTTACAAAATCGTGTACGTATTCAGATTATAAATAATTAAAGCAAAGTTTCGCCTATACAATTTTTGGTTTTTTCGTCTAAACTTAATTCTTTAAATTTTTTGAACATACAGAGAAAACATTAACTACCACGCCGTCGCTTGCTCTGGTCGATTCGCAGGAGAATTCGTCGGATATTGCTGCTAATTATTTGTTAGGTGTTTCTGTTTCTGTTGATTATCTGTCGCGAATTATTTGAACTCTCCAAATATGTTTCCGCTCTTTTAAAACTTCGTGGAAATTCTTTAAACGTAGGGGTTAAGGACAAGACTTGTGAAGCGATTTTTGAGTGGTCGAGTCTGGTCTTTATTTTCAATAGTTCGAGTACTAACAATAATTTATGAGCGGGCATGGTTTTCTTAACGCTTTTCAGATCTTTAATTTAAACAAAGATACCACAGCAACGGACACTTTACAAGTCACACTTACACTATGCGATGGACCATCACGGAAGCGAGCGCTAAAGGTCCTAACGCTGCAATGCGATCTCGAACCGCCCTTCAACGCGACAATTGATTTCTTCCAACCTCCTCTCAGTATGCATTTTCACGAAAAGATTGGAGGAAAAACGAAGGCTTGCAACAGTCTTGCAGTTGAATTAGAATAGAAGATTAACAGAATTCAGCGACGATACAGTTTTTCAAAATACAATCACACAATCAGCTGCAAAGAGTTAAAGTATCACCATTCGTTCAGAGCTCATAATATAAACGATTATACACTTCTTACGGTAGTAGGTGATCCTTCGAGCAGTAACATCATTACATGTGTACAATATCCAAAATCATTCATGCCTTTGACTTTAATAGTAGGTTTACGTGTTAAATCTAATGATCGTTCTTGCCATTAATGTTATTGCTTCTAATTTTCTTGTAAGCATATAGTACTATGGTATCCCACGATTGTACGGATTCATTTAATTTCTCTAATGCGAAAAGATGATTTTTTGCATGATCAATGAATTATGTGAAATCTTAGCGCGATGGAAGATCTGTTTCTAATTGGTGACAGATTTAAAAGTGCGTCCGCATAATAAATAGAAAGATTCGTGTTTTTGTTATATCGCGTTCGTGAACTTCCTTGTAATTCATTTTGGATAAGCTTAAGGATTGAATCGTGCGAGTAACGTGAATCTTTAATGACAAATAATGAAATCTTTGTAAATCCGATAAAGGTTCATTATTTTGAATGAAACTTTTAATGAAACAAACATATCTTTGAAACTTTCAATTCTTCCGTCAAAAATTGGCAATTTTATTTGGGTTAAAATTGCTGAATACTGCTACTGGGTAAAGGAGAAAAACGCGACAGGTTCTAATAAAGGAAAATTTTTTTCTCTCTGTTGACACGCGTATGTCTTTTATGAAATCTTCTATCATTGGCCATTGAAATACGCATTTTCAAACTCGTCGCGATGAGTTGCGTGTTCTAATTCAATGTCTGCGACAATTTATTTTATGCTTTCTTGCGTATTTGTCGTATAAAGAACTGCAAGTCTCATATTGTTTTTTGAATACTATAAGCGTACTCTTCGAAATATTTCTTGAATCTCGTCTTGATCAAATCACAATCGTAATACTTTTAATTGAGCTTCCATCTCTGTTAACATAAAGACAAGAATTTGCTTACTGAAATTAAATGGGAGATTAGATTGAGGTTAAGTTGATTGCTTGATGCTTAAATTAGAATGCTGGCTATTTCGGGGCCGCAAGATGTTTGGTGCTGAATGTTACTGAATACGGGAGCTCGATGCAGCTTTTCGTGCTGATGATTGCGTTGATCTTCATTTTAAGTCGAATCAAGAACGCACTGGTTTCTGATATTAAAATAAATTTCTTGATGATAAGGATTCTTAATTACTGTTCATCACTGTTCACTCATTTCTGAATTGAACTTACTTTTGAATATTCACTTTTTGATTGTATTCGGCTGAATCCGGATCAAAGGAAATTGAATTAATTTGAATTTCAGATGATTAAATATGAGCCAATAAACTAAAATCTTTATCATTATTTCAATATTACATTCAATATTTTTTTATTCTTATGTAGAGAGAAATAATAATCAATCTAGACATCATATATTAATAATACGAATAAATATCACACGTTAATATCACATATTCATAAAAAATGTTTACATATTACAATTACTTTTTTTATGCTTCGAATAAATTACAAATTCACTAATTTGCATTTTTTATATTTTTATTTTTGATATACGAACCGAATATCAATGAATAGATTGAGATTAGAATATTTTAGTAATGAGAAAGATGAGACCTAGGCTTTTGTATTTTTATTTAATACATACATTTGTATTCTTGTTTAATAAACATTCGATTTTAGATATTGTTATATCATTTTTTTTTATCTTTAATTCTATTTTTCTAATGTCCATCATCAATTGAGCTGTTAGCAATGCTATTTCAGTAACATATTGCCACAGAGTCAAATTCAAAGTTTGATGAAATAATACATATTTAAATATATGTTTAAAATAAAGTTTTCAATCAAATAATCTTCATAAAAAATTAAGTTACAATAATAAATAATAAATAACAAATCGAAATAATTTTATTCAAAGAAATTAAAGTGAATAATGAATAAAAATATCGCTAGTATGCAATAGTAATATGAAAAAGAAAAGCAATATTTATATGATTTTTTTAATGGGTATAAAACGTAATATTAATATGATATAATTAAAATATAATATAGATATTAAATTTCAACTATTTTTTTTTTTTTTTTTTAGTAATCTTATATAAAAAAAAAAACATAAAAAAACATTGAATTCAAACGAAATAAAAATTGATGCATTAATCTGTAGAATTTAAATTGATTGTAATATTATTAATAATTTTTTTGTATATGTGAGAATAAGTAAGTTGTATACAAAAAAACATATTTAACCTTTCTGAAATTTTATGAAAGTGTGTTTTGATTTGTTTTTATGAATTTCAGTAAATAGCCAGATTGAATGTCATACAACAATTTAGCTATGAATTTAAATAAAATATTTATACAATGATTTATCTATGTTTCTAAATAAAGTGATGTATAGTATCAATATTCTGGAATTTTCTGAAATTTATTCGAGATAAATTTTTGTTAAATAATAATAATAATAATAATAATACGTACATTATATATTATACTAAAATTCAGAAGTAGTCATTTATATGTAAAAAAATATTAGTACATTTACTTTCATTGAGAGATCATGCAAGTAATATTGCAACATGGTGCTACCGCACACATAGCTAAACGTTCTTATTCTTTCGCCGTCTCTTATCTAATACAATATTAAAATGCTTATAACTAGTTAATTAAGCCTTATTGAATATATGTATATATGAACTTTTTTCATCATATTTTGATGTTTAAAATTCTTTCTCTAAAGATATTTTACATTTTTATAATATCCGTATATTTTAAAATTTTTTGAAATTTTGTGAAAATTTAAAACAATAAAAATGATAATCGTATATATAATTGTATATATAAATTTTTTTTTAAGTTGTTCACAAAAAGCGAAAAATCTGTTCTTTTTTTTTTTTTTTTTACAAAAATTAATCAATAGTTTAAATGAAACTTATCGCAATTCTTTTTTTATTATTTATAAAATGATATACATATTCAAAATTGATTTTTCATATAAAATTAAAATGCATATCGCTAAAGAGTTATTTATCATCATGTGGAAAATAAATATTTCAAGATTTTATTGTTATTTTTTAAGAATTAACTTTTAAATTATATTTTTTAAAATAAAAAGTTTTTAAAGAAAAATCAGATATTTAATAAGCAAACAAGAAGAAACATTATATATTTTGTTCGCTATAGATAAATATTAACAATAATATTTATTTGATTATCTACACATATTAAGAATGCATAATAATATAGGCAATATAGATAACAATAGTAGTAACTATTAGTAGTGTCTGCAATAGTAGTATTGTATTGGTTTTGGTGAATATAAGCTAATAACTGGGTACTTGTCAAATGTCCTTAGACAGATACCGTAACAAGTGGGATACTTTTTAAAGATGATGGATTGTATAACTATGATTACACGTGTAGAAAGTATGTCTATTAGAGAACAGAGTTTCTTACAAAGTCGCAGCAAATAATCATGTCCAACGGTCAGAGCACGATGAGATATTAGAACAAAATTATTGTAATTATCGTATCTGACATCGAATTACGATATGTTTACAATGAAATCTTCTTAGCAAGTGTCCTCAGAAAAATCCTTTCTTCATTCAATTGGAAGAATCACAGTTTCCCAATCCAATAGGTGGGGCCAATACGCCAATAACCAATAATATCGCGGCTAGTGTCTGGCGACATCCACCAAATTCGAGAAAATTCTTCGGTTGAGTGGTGATCTGTACACAAAAACCTCACGATAAACAGGGACAGATCGGCGCATCTTTTTTATAGATTCCTTAAACTAGAATAATGTTATTTGTCTTTGGAATCAGTCGCATCTGAAATATGTCATCGTTAGAATTGGTTTAGTTCGTCTGAGGTACATTAGAAATATACAATTATAAGTATCGGCTAAATTCTCAAAGACAGTCTTCTCAGATAACTGTTCTTTGTTTAGGTTCAATAGAGGCGCACGCGCGGTAAGAACAAAAAGAGTTTTTTATATGAAAAATTTCTCCGAATATAATATTTATAAATCTCGTGAACAAGTATTATATGTAAAATTAAGATTCAGTTATATTAATATAAGCAAAAAGTGTTCAAAATCTTGTCCTGTATAAGTTAGTAAATAAAAAAAAAACAGTTCTTTTTTTTTATTTTTTCGAATCATTATTATCTATACCTGGTCGCAAGCATAGTCGCGACCTGTAAACAGAACATTCCAGAAGGTTTCGGTCGAGGACCCCCCCCGCGAGCGTGCGGTGAGGCGTCGGTAAGCCTGAGCAAAAACAGCTGAGGTTTTTGCTTAGGTTACCCAAAACATTCGCCTCGACCGTCGAATGTTCTGGATCCAAACGCCTGCCCGCCCGTCCTGGACCTACGTCGCGCATCGGATGATGTCGGTGTCCCAATTACAGCACCGACATTTTTCCCACTCATAATTGGGCACTCCCAATGAGGCAGGAAGAGAATCCATCTGAGCGACTTCTTCCTGGCTAACGCTCACTACCGATTAGGCCTTCGGGCAGTTTACACTACCGAACCATTCTCGGACAGTCAACCATCATTGTAAACCGTGCATCGTGTCATCAGACACGATCACATAATCGAGTTTGAGATAGTAATCTCAACAAAAGCCATCGTCCGGTGGAGTAGGTCGCACATGACCGGTCACCTCAACACCACGATGAAACCAATACCCATATATTCTTCTGTAATCTATAATACATATGATCAACATTCTGCTGGCAAATATTCTTTATTGATTTCTTTTATGCATTACATTATCATCAACAACAATATATCTCAAGATTATCAAAATTTAATAAGATATATCCTTTTTTATTAATTTTTAGTTATCATATATTGTTATAAATTCGAAATTCATAATTTTCGAATTTAGATTATTAATTATAGTAATCCTTGAGGGACATAAGGAATTGATTTTAATTGAGCTATAATTTCCAATTTTATCCCAATAACTAAAGTCATAATTTGTTATCATTTTACATTCAACGAGTAAGAGATAATAATTTACTGAAATATAATATAAATAAGATTTTGATTAAATTTTGCTTTGAAAATTTTGAATAGAATATTGTATCTTATTGAATAGAGCTAACTATTTTTTTAATTTTACAGCCATATGTCATTCAATTCTTTCATATTAATAACTGAATTGCCAATTAATTCAAACATAACAGTTTTGTCTTTAATGGATATGAATTTACGTATTTATGTAAATAATAATATCTCTTTGTTCCTAGTAGTCTTTTATTTACATTGTCCATGTCATTATTCATATGCCTATATATTATTGTTATATACTGTCATTGGATTTTTAATTCTTTCATCAAAATCAATTCATTTCAAAAATATAATATAACATGTGATGTGATTTTTTTAACTAGAATTCGTGAATTGACAATTCATAATACAATAATATAATATTTTTAATTTTATTTCTTTTATCTGAAAATTTTTTTAACATATTAATAAGATTGTTCTAATTAAAATACGATATAATTTGAATTACATTTACTTATATAGATACTTACATATATTATATACAATTTATAATATTCTTAAAGTCTAAACTTTAAAGGACTTTAAAGGATTTTGAATATTGTACAAATATGGTGTCTGAATTGCTATTACCAAAGATTAAGATCATCTAATGTTGTTCGACTGTATTATTGTTTATGTTATGAGCTTTGAGTAAACGAATAGTGGTTTACTTTAACTGTTTGTGACTAACTATAATGATTCTAACCGTATTCTAATATGAACTGTATCATTGCTGAATTCTATCTGATTTAAATTGTAATTCTGATCTAATCTAAAAGAATATCGCGGATCTTGCTTTTTTCTCCAATCTTTCGAAAAATGGATCGCATCGCAGCGTGTAGGGATCAGGATCTTTGCGCTCGTTTCCACGGTGGTTTGTCGCAAGGCATGCAATTTGTGAAATAGCTATTATTGTTATATCTGTTGATATTTGTTAATATTGTAGTTGATGAAACAATAGTTCCTTGGAGAGGGCGTTTAGTTTTAGACAATATATACCAACTAAATCATAAATATGGAATAAAAAAATTATTTAAATTATTTATTCTACCGAAGGATATACATGGTCCGCGAAAATGTATACTGAAAGAAATGCAAGCGGAAAAAGGAAAGTTGGCATAACCGAAGACGTTTGCATTAAACTTGCAAACAAATTACTAAATGACAAACTTTATTTGTGGGTAACTTTTACACAAGTTATGAATTAGCACTTAAGTTTTTAAATGCTAAAACACATGTTGTTGAAACGGTACGTTCCAACAAAAAATATATGCCAAATTTCGCTATGTTTCACCCACTGAAAAGAGATGAAATGATAACACGGAAAGATCCCGTGCTATGGTATTGTGGTGCTAAAATGGAGAGATGTTTGCGATGTTAGAATATTATCAACGAAGCATCCACCCATTATGACTTTGAGTTCTGATTCTACTCATCGCAGTCGTCAAAAAATGAAACCATTGGCGGTAATTGTATATAATAATGGGAAAACCGGTATTGATAGAAGGGATCAAATGATGTCATATGAAACAACGATACGAAAAAATATTAAATGGTATCGTAAATTGGCATTACATTTCCTTTTGGGAACAACTATTGTAAATGCACATATTGTATACCAAAAAATTACAAACCAAAAAATAGAAATAAGAAAATTCCGAGAACTTTTAGTTAGAGAATGGTTGTTCTCGGAAAATACTATCGAAAACAAAAAAAATAAAATTAAAAAAATATCTCATTATTTAGAGATTCGTAAAAATTACCAAGAAAAACCTAAAATTAACCTAAAACTTAAAAATTACCACGAAGAATGTGCATTTTATGTTATCGGAAGAAAAGACAAATTGTCGAACGTCAAAAAGCGAAAAAGAATATTAAAAAAATTACAATATTTATTGTCTTAAATGTCCAAAATCACCACAGATATGTTTGAATTGTTTTAATGAATATCATAATATATCATAATATAATGTAAATATAAATTAATAAAAAATATAGTATAATGTAAATAGTTTAATATTTTTATTTTATATTAATAAAATAAAATTTAATTTTAATTTTCATTAATTTTTTTTTCAAAATTCCGATTTAAAATCTTATTTTTCTTAAAAAAAAGCGTCACCCATATATGGATGACGTGGCGACGAACGTGTTAAATCGAGGATCTGGAAAGCGTTATAACTATACTCGCTCATAAATTATTGTTACACTATTGAAGATACTCGAGTTGTTGAAAATAAAATTTAGATTGTCTTCACAAGTGTCTTGATTTTATCCTTAACAAATATAATAATATAATTTTCATATTATTTTTTATATTTTTTTTGTTAAAATTTATTCTTCCATTGTTTATCGAATGTGTGTGAAATTTATTTCCTTATATTTTCCAATATAGATTTATTTATTCATTGCCTTAATGAAATAGCATATCTTTTTTTCGCATCGAATGATATATGTATTTTCATCAATATTGTACTTGATATTTCAAATATGCTAAATAGTAATATGCTAAATAAAATTTTGTAATTTGATAAAATAAATTATTTAACATTAATAAAAAATATTGTTCAAACTATATTGTGTTTAATATTAACTTTTTACACTTGTATGCCATATACGTGTGACACGATATGTTATATGATGTTGCAATCGTATGTCTTTATACGGTCGCCTACATTTTATTAGTATACATATATTTACATTGTATGTATAATATAATTACATTTTAAGGACTTGTTACTTGATTGATAACTTTCTTAAATATAAATACGAGTGCAAAGAATTAATTTCATTTTAATCAAAAATATTTTGCTATGTTCAGAAAATTTTTATAAAAAAAATAAAAATAAAAATAAAAAAATATTGTTTTTCAATACTAACACAATACAAATGTATATATATAAATATATACAAATGTAAATCTATTTCTATCATCATTTTATAATTTTGAGCACACGATCAAAACTTATTCAACAAATATCTACTTAATTACTCGATTGCAACTTTTTATAATTCGTATAATGTATTTGACTAAACCAACGAATGTTTGTCCAACAAAATTCAAACATTTTTTTTACTTATTATTATTATTATTAAAAAAGAATGAATTTTTGCTTTTGCTCTACATTCATTTAATCTAATCTAATCGCACTCTTATACAGAGTGATTCAAAAATAACTCAAAACTGAAAGTTCTTGAAATAATTTCAAGCAATAACTTTTGTTATAGCTTTTTTTATTAATTAATTATTAATAAAAAATACTGGATAATCACGAAGCATATAGCCCTAATCGGATCGCAACAATAACATTGACTATATGCTACTGAATATAAATATCAACTGAATATGAATAAATCCAAACAATGTATATCGAAGAAAGTGTGTTAAATATTATAGTTTATTATTCGTGATATAATTCAATATAATTTTTTATCGATAAAAAAATATTTGTTATTTTAATTATAATGAAAGTTTTTGCAAAGAAAAATGTTGCTTGAAATTATCTTAGAAATCTCCAATTAACGGAGATGTTTCCACATTTTTGTAACACTTTGTATACTTGAAAATAGACCAGATGTAATTTACGAATTAATAAAAATAATATTTATTATTTTTTAGAATATTTTAGTTTCTAATTTTCGTCGCATAAAAAAGTTGTTTTATTTTCGTTTTAATTTTTCATTTAGAATCATTTCTTTATCATTAATTATAAAAGATTTCATATATATATATTTTGAAATTTAAATGTAATATTCTTTTAATTGGCATAAATTGAAAAAAGTATACATGAATACATGATATAATGATAAACATATATATAGAGTTTGAATTCAAAAGTATATCTTATTATTTTAATATGGACTAATATAATTACCATAATTATTACCATATACACATTCTAGTAGCTAATTTATAATATATATATAACTTAAAGTACATTCACAATATTGATAAGAATAGTCACGATATCTTATAGCACGTTTTATGATTGAAGCTGTGCAAACTATTTTATTATTTATCGACGTTACAAATGGGTTACATTATTACTAATTTGTTTAAAGTAATATTGTGTTTATTGTTCGTACTGACTTTGCCTGATCAATATTTAATTTATTAAAATTAATTTTTAAAGATGACTTTCTCTTTTTTAAATAAAATTTTTTAAAATTAATAATAAATTTATATTAAAACTATATTTGCATCAATTTGAATTAGACATTTATAATAAATTATACGTTTTTTCCTGTTTTAATATGAATTGTATAATTAATAAATCAAATATTAATTAATCCCTTAAATTAATCCAAAACTCATTTTTTTAATATAACAATATATATAACAAATAAATATTTAAATGAGTTTATATTTATTTAAATTATATTCAAATTAAATAAATTAGATTAAAATAAATGAATGGATATTTAGAAGAAAAATATATATAATTATTATAATTATATATTACTTTGTTATATTTTATAAAATTTATAAAAAAAAGAACTGTAGAACTCTAAGAACTGTTTATTACTTATTGTGCTTAATAAAAAAGCAATTGATATAATATATTTATTTAATATATATATTTATTATATATATATAAATATAGTTATATATATATATTTTTTTTTCAAAAAATAAATAATAATCCAATATTCAATAATGAGAAATTAATTTATTGACTATAAGTATAAATTTGAATATAAAAATTATTTTCTGACATTTCTATTATGTATCAATTTTTCAAAAGTTATAAAAATAATTTTTTTTTAATGAAGTAAATTAAAATATAATAAGAATTTTGTTAAGATATGTCATGTTTTAATCACTGTTCATTTTTTTTTTGCATCTTTTGATCTCCAATGCTATTCTATAATAATAAATGTCTAATAATAAAAACTTTATCAAAATATTTTCTACACAGCAATCTTTATTCTATGGAAAAATTTTGAAAATTTCTAATATATATGTTTCTTTTAGATATCCATTCGTATGTATTAGGAATATTTTAAAATTTACGCTTTTCATACACGATATAATATTATTAATTATAATTTTAAGCTATATTAGCTGATAAAATTTGAAATTAGAAACTCGTTATTTCTGTTTTTAATTACAAATATTTTTATAACAAATTCAATTTTTTAACATCATATAAAGTTATTTTTTAACATTATATTATTTTTCTTTCATATTTGCCTTTTTCTAATGTCATACATTTTCCTCTTTATCAATATAAATGATTTTTAATATTACCATATTGTTAATTACACGTTATGAGTGATAAATTTTTATATTAGTTCTATCAAATCTATCAAATTGTTTTTTTGAATTCAATAATATTTTCATATGAAATATGGCTAGACATATTCAGTATGAAAATTTTTATTGGAATGCATTATATTTGTTTAAGAATTATATTAAAAATTTTCATTTAATATGAAATACATTATAAATAAATTAATTGAAAAATATAATAATAAAAAAATAAGTTTTTATGTTTTTTTTAATGAATTGTTTGAATCAATACATCAATGCCATTTACAGAATTTATCAAGAGATAATTAATTTCTCATGCGTTTCATTATAATAGTTTTATATATTTTGAATTTGATTATTCCAAATTTAATTTATATTAATAAATTAATAAATATTTATATATAATAAATTATATATAAATTTTTTTTATTGTACAATTTTATAAGAAATTTTGTATATATTAATTTTGTAAATTGTAATAATTTTTTGAGTTAATAATTCTTTTTTTTCTATTTTTTCTTTTTCTAAATAATTATATCAAATTTACTGTGCATTTTACTAATAATATATTGAATATTGAATATTACATATGTTTCTTATAGATACATGCATTATGCAATAAAATATTGTTTGTATTATAGTATCACACTTTTAGAATTCTTCTAATGCATGATTTTTACAATTTTTCAACGTAAATATAAGACGCACACATTTAGAATAATAAAAACTTAATTTATATTACTATTTGAAAAAAAAATTTCATTAATCACGCAAAATCGACAATAATATTATTATTAAAATATGGCTAGACAGTCAGGATGGTTTGCTATAGTTGTATATTTTATGTAAGTTTTATCTTTGTATACATATATATTTATACTTATATCTGTATTTATATTTGCATTTATATTTATATTTATATGTACTTTACCTGTATATTATATATGTATGTATATATATATATATATATATATATACAGATATGTTATTTTATTTTAATATAATGACTAAGGTAAGTTTAGATAAATTTCGGCTACCCAATATAAACATTTGATCCCATATATTTTATTCATATCGATTTTTTCTTCATTAAATATATAGATAAACATTTCTATGCCAAAATTCATTTTTTTATTTATTTACATTTTAAATAATGTATTTATTTTCTTCACTTATGTGAATGCAATCTTTATGTAATAAGGAAATTATTATTATTATTTTTTTTTTTTCTAAATTTTAATATTCATATGTAACATTTATAAGGAGAATGATGCATTTAGGAATATGTTTTTACAACGAAGCGTTTATAAAATATTTTGAAATTATATTTTATAAGTGCATAAAGAAAAAAAAAGACTTTGTATTTATATAAAAAAATTTTATATTATCATTTTTTAAATTTAAAAATTGAAGGATTATAAATTTTTTTTTATTTTCAATATTTTTAATGAATGTAATGTATATTATGAAAAAGAAGAAAAACAGAAAAATTTGGAAAATTCTGAAAAATTTATTTAGAATAAATTTCAGAATTCTTTATTATATATATGTATAAATAAATTCATTTCATGGATTTTGAAAGAGTTCAGAGATTTAGTGATAATAGAGGACACATTATTTAATATTGATATACATATAATATATATATAATTACACGATATGTTATTTATGTTTTTTATAATCGATTGTGAATTTCTTTAAGATTTTTTTCTTTTATAATTCCCTAAAAATATATATAAAAATCAATCGTAGATCAATTATTTAAAATTGTGATAAATTTATACTGTTATTTTATATATTTATGAAATAAAAAATGAAAATTTTTGAAATAATAATTTATCTGATTATATATATGATTATATAAATATTAAATATTATTAAATATTATATATTAATATATAAATATTAATAATTTGTGAGATATTTTTTGGAGATATTATTGATTTTAGATATTGAAATAAATACAATATTACAAAAATTTGATTGTAATTTAATACATTGATTATGAAAAAATGTCGATTTGAGTATTATTTATTAAATTATAAGAAAGAAGTGAAATGTATTTAATTTTAAGTTTGTGTTAGATAAAACGAGATAGAGTAAACGGCGCGATGATGATGCACAGAAATAAAATTATTTCATTATCTTATTTCACTTTATTTAAATTTCATTTCATTGATTGTTTTTAATTTATATAATATATATTTTATATATTAATATTATATAAGTAAAATTTATATAATATATATTTAATTTATATAATTTAAATAAATCTCAACTGATATTTTTGCATACTAACTTTTATATTAACTTTTATATTTTTAGTTTTTATAACCTTCCAAAGTGAAAATATTAACATTCTGTATAAATATATATTATTATTATACAATTGTAAATATAACATAATTTAAATTTATATAGAAAAATAATTTATGTGACAAACAATATTTAAATTAGAAGAAAAAATAATTAGAAATGCAATATTTTCAAAATTGCAATTGTTCACATGTTGATTATTTTATTATACTTTAATTATTTTTTTTTATATATATAAGATAAAATATTTTTTTTTTCATATAAGATATAGACATTTTAGAGAGATTTATTATTTATGAAAATAATAGTTTTAATTATTATATATATTATATATATATAATATTATATTATATTATATTATATATTAATTATTATATTAACACATATAAAATATATAAATTATGTTAAAAATATAATTTTTTATATTTCTTTAAAATACAATTGTAAATTATTAATCTTTAATATGTTAATTATTATAATAATAATCTTTTACATATTAATTTTTTAATTAATTTCTTTTTAAAATTTTTTTACATAAAATATTTGAAATTTTCTTATTGCAAATATTATTTTATAATATTTTCGTTGCAATAAAATATAAAATAATAAGTATAATAAAGTAATGAAGTATGTATAAATAAAATCTTGATTGATTTCTTCAAATAAATAAATTTGATATATAAAATGTTATGAATAGCAAAAACAAACTTACCGTATGATATAATTTTGAATTTTTTTTTATTGTTTACAATGTTTCATATATAGATATGTATATGTATAATTATGAATATGTAATTATGCATATATTTAGGAATTCAAAATACATAATTTTATATATAAGAAATAGAACAGAAGTTAATTCAATAAGGCTAATTCAAAATAAATAATTTTAATTTTTTATAAATTTTTAATATAGATACGACGGAATTGATTGTTAATAACTTTAGGACTATAAGATGATCCAAAATTCGTGTTAGTGTATTATTTTTCTATAATTTATAGGTCGAATATTATTTAAATACTGTGAATGAAATAATATGCAAATATTATATATAAATATATATATTCAATGAAATAAGATTATTTTCAATTTCTGATAATCGTATCTTGAAAACGAATTATTTCAATTATAAAATGATTTAAAAATATCTTATATATATGAATATATATGAATGAATGAATTGTTTTGGAAAATATACTTAAAGTATATTTTTAAAGATATATTAATTTTTTTAAAAAATTTAATAAGTTTAATTGTTTATGATATATATATTTATATATATGTATATATTTTTATTGAAAATAAAAATGATTATTTTGAACAATTTCTTTAAAGATATATAAACAAATATTACAATATAAAATAAGATATAATTAAGAAAAAAAAGATTATATTAGGTGACATGTTTATATGAATTTTTTTTGTTATTTTAATATGTTGAATCAGATCTTGCCATATTTCATAGATATTCTAAATCATTATATGAATAATATATATATATATATATATATATATATATATATGAATATAATATAATATAGAATTGAAAATATAAAAGAATGAAATTATAAATATTAAATACATAGTTGATAATTATAATATTAATAATAATATTAATTAAATATTGTTCGTTATTAAATAATAAATATTCTAAAATATATTAATTTTATATATAAGTACTTATAATATATTTTGAAATTGAAAATATTATAAATCAATTGGTGTTCAACGTATAAATAATGCAAGTTTTTATATAAATGAAATAGCAATTAACGTCTTTTCATGTTTTTCTTTATATATTTATTCATAACATTATCTTTTGTATATTCTGTTTAAATCCAAAATATTTTTCATTTATTTGTAAAATAGTATGTATATACAGAATAAATCATACAGATATAATGAAAAAAATTGATAGTACATCTCAAAAAATTTTAAAAATTTACTTTTAATAACTTTACATAGAATGATCCGAAATTTGTGATGAGAAAAGAGCTCGAAATATGATAAAAATCAACAATAACGAACTGCAAACTTCATTTTCAAAAAAAATATATTTACGATCAATCGAATATATATTCATTTAATAATCGATATTACGAATTTTATTATATTTTTTATTATATTTTATTATTGTCACCGTTTTGATCAGATTAAGAGAAACAAATAATGATAATTTTTATCATTTAATTTGACATGAATTTATAATTTTTGATTAAAAGTATTATTAAAAATATTCTCCCATACATAGAAAATTGTAAAATTAAATTTTATTTTATTACTTACGATATATTTCAGGTTTTTATTTCTTTACATATTTTTTCATGTATTATTTGTTCATATATTGTATTATAATTATTTGTTTGATAGAAAGATTTGAAACATAGAAACATCGAAATCGAAATTACGAATTGGTAATTTAAATAGTATCTGATATTATATTTTGGACTATAGCAGCGATATAATAAAATAATTATGATTAATAACTTAAATCGATTATTAATAATTTAAATTTACTAAAATTTTAGAAATTAAAATTTTAAATGAAATAAAAGAGATAATATGAGATAGCTTTATTTCTGTTATATTACATCTCAATTTATTTTATATAATTCAATATATTTATATAATTATATAAATTAAAATGTTTAATATTATAATTATATATATATATTATATATATAATTGCTTCAAATTATAAAAATATTGTCATAAATTGTTGTTAAATAACTAGAAACATATGTTAAATAACTAATAAAAATATTAAACATATTTTATAATGAATTTATAATGATATATTATAATTTATTTATAATTTATAATGAATATAGTAGAAGACGAATATTAAAATGACAACCAGAAAAAATATAAGGAGTACTATTTATGTTCAAAATTATTTATGAAATTCTAACATATTTAATGAAAAAAATAAATGAATATTATCTTCTTATTGTCAAACAAAAAAAAGTTTAATTTAAAATCGGCATGATAAGTAAATTTTATATTTTTGACTTAATAAGGGAACAATTGTCTTTATATTGTCAATAAACAGTAACTAAAAAGTATTTGAGCGGCAATTGAAAAGATTTTATTATGAAAAGATTGACATTATCAAGAACTGACAATTTTCAATTTTTATATGATAATGATAATAAAATAATATGATAATAAAAAATATTAAATAAAAAATATTGATAATTAATTAAAAAAATAATTTGAAGAATTATATTTTTTAACCGAATGGAGCCGTAATTCATCGAAACAAGTAAAAAATATTTGCTTGATTATTTAATACGCTTAAGAGATATGAATATATTAAAAATGATCGAATTGAAAATATTGTATTGTAATATTTGAACGCAACTTCTAAAAACATGTACATGTGAGATATACTTTAAAATTTACTGTAATAATTAAAATGCTATAAATACTTCGTTTTTTGACAGAATAAAATATAGAGTATAATTTCAAATAAAGGCAGACTAATAAACAATATATTTTTTTTTCATTTATTTATTGTATAATTAATTACAAGATGTGCTTTTTTTTTTTGTTTTTGCACAATACAAAATTTTATTTTGAAAAAAATAATAAATATCATTATAAAGAAATTATATGTATTTTAATTAATTAATTAATCATTAATTAAAATATAAAAATAAACTAATAAAATTATTTCTGACATATTCATCATTTTATGTATCACACTATATATATATATATATAGAATAAGAAAAAAATTTTGTAACAAAAGTAATAATAACAAAAGTAATAAAAAATATGTAAAACAATAAAATATTTTTTAATAATTTATATAATATTAATTAAATATATTAATAAATGCAAATCATTTTGTATTAATGGATTAGATTAAAAATGAAATAGTAGAATTGAAAATCTGTGATCAATGTAAAAGTTTATTTCTTGGGAAACGTATCGAGTGGATTCGTATTTTATATATTGTTTAGATTTTTGGAAATTTTATAGATATGATTTTTAAAATAAAATATTTCAATTAAAACAAAATTTTCAAAGAAATAAAAAAGAATAGACCTTATTTATTGTTAAAAATAAAATTTTTTATTGTATATAAAAATGAATAATTCTGAAATGTAAAATATTAAATTATAATTTATATAGAATATTCTTCTTCGTATATTATGAATGTAATTTAACTTAAATTAAAAATTAGATTTATGAAAATATTGCATAATATAAAAACATAATAATGTGTTTATTTAATAAATTTGCTTAATTTATGTATATAATATATAATATTATAATATATAAATTAAACAAATATCTATATACATAATTTCTTATATATGTAATTTTATTATATTTATTCATATTTGCTTTTGAAGACATTACATATACAAAATAAATTTATAATTAAGGTTTAAATTAATTCTGTTTTTTCTTTAAATTGAAAATTTGTTATGAATTTATGAATTTATTTACATTTAAAATAAAATAAAAATATTTTATGAAAAAAAGACTACGATATGAAATATAATACCTTTTTTCTCATTGAAATTGAATGTTTGAAACAAAAATTTGTTTTATATTAGCGCATGATACATCATTTTTGTTTATATTTATAATAAATATAAATTATTTGAATGTATTGTAATATGTGTGTTGATGTATCTTTGTTTAAAAACATTCGTTTCGATAAATTAAGCATTTTTATAAAGAAAATTGTTATAATAATTTTTAAGAATTTTTTTTAAGTCAAATTATAAGGTATTAGATAAAGTGAAAGAAATTAACTTTTTATATTAGTATATTGTTTAATAGAGTTATATTTTTTTAATAGACATATACTTAAATTTAAATAAATTTTAACAAATTGACACAAAACTCTTGTACTATATATAAGCATTTTCATTTAATTCATTAAATTTTTATGCGTTGAGAAATAATTTCTTTGGTTGCAGCATATTCTTATAGCTATCTTTAAAAATGTGCTGTATATTTGTGTGCACTCGACAATGTATTAAATGCAATTTTCAAAATGAAACATTGTTCATCAATTATGTAAGTAATATTTAAATAAAAAATTTCTATTAGATATGAAAGATATTTTCCACTCGGATCCGTTACACAAGTATGCGCATACTTATACTTCATAAAATAACATAAAATGTTCAATTCCAGGGCATTATAAATGGCACTAACTAAATGCAGACAAAATAAAATTAGTATAAGGTACATATTATCTGACATTATAATAAAACAGATTGGATAGTAATTATAAAATGTAGATAAAGATACAAGCAGTAAAATTATTTAAATTATTTTCTCTTATACTCATTTTTTTCTCTGTACTCTTTTTTCTTTTCATTATGTCATATTCTCATTTTCTTTATGCATTTAAACTTTTTTATATTTTTGCAATATAAAAAAGAAAATTTAATAGATAATTAAAATAGGTACTTTAAAGTTTTGTTATTTTATCAAATATATGGATATATTTTTATATTTCTTAAAATACATATATAAAATAATTATGAAACAATTTAAATAAATTTTTATACTAAAATAGAAAACAAAAAAAATTTTTTTCACAAAAATTAAATACAAGAGAAATAAAAAAGGAAAAGGAAAATGTTAAAAATTTTGAAAAATTTCTTTAAAGAAAAAGATTGATTTTGCATTTAATTTATATATATCTAAT
Source organism: Apis florea (assembly GCF_048593485.1). Taxonomy (NCBI): domain Eukaryota; kingdom Metazoa; phylum Arthropoda; class Insecta; order Hymenoptera; family Apidae; genus Apis; species Apis florea. The sequence continues at coordinate 3,069,227 of NW_028256702.1, forward strand.
GTAATTTATATTTATTGAAAAAATATAAAATTTTTATAACCATATTTCTTATTTTTAAAACCATTATTCAAAATATACCAAGTTTCGTTTCTTTAACATAAAATTTCATTTTTACGATAATGGTTTATAATAATGCGGATTGTATTTGTTATTGTTTCATTTAATAATGTATGAAAAATGTTTATATATATAGTTATAGTATATATAGTTTTTATCAACCTTAAAGTACCTATATGCATATATGAATTATTATTTTTTAACTTTATTTTACTAGCAAAATAATAATAAATAAAATTATATAAATTAAAAGTAATATTAAAAAGAAAAAAGAAAAATATTTCTTTTTCTTATCAAAAATATTTGAAATAATTAAATTATAAAAACAAAAAAAAAAAAAAGAAAAAGAAAAAACTATCATGAGTTCTTCACATTTTTGTTTATATTAAAAACAAAGCATTATAAAAAAAAAAATTGAATTGAAAATGAAATTTTTAATTTCAATTATGACTGTTCACATTTAATTAAATAAAATATTAAATTTTTATGAAAGTTTATATACAAAAAAATTAATGTGAATCAAAATGAAATTTAAAATGAAAAAAAATTATTACTGATAAATTACAAGAGAGAAGAAAATTATGCTATTATGCGATTCGTTATTTAATGTACTTTGGCATTGAAATTTTATCAAATTTTCATTAAAAATTTTAAGATTGCGTATCCTGTTTCTCTTAATAGTTTAAAACAAAATGTGAAAAATTTTCAACAAAACAGATGAAATATACTACAACGCGCGGTATTTACATAGAAGAGAACTCTCCATGTTAATATTATTTTGTTTGTAAATTTATAAATTTTAATAATTATTCAGTCGCAACATTAGATTAAAAATTAAAATTTCTTTCTTTTCTTATTCATATTCATATTCATATTCATATTCCATAAATAGAGTTTTTTAAATAGTTTAATAAGAGAGTTTTAATCGTGATAATTATAAATGCTTGTACAATTAATAAGATTGTACTCGCTTATATTAATGATGAAAAAATGTATAATAATGTTGCACCATATAAATCCTTTATAACTGATGATGTATCAGGTATCATCATTCATCAGTAATAAAAATAAGTGCGTTTATCTTTAGCGCAGTATATTACATAAAGACGTTGCTTTGTAGATCATGGAATTATTTCAATATATAGTTATTATTAATTATTAAACAAAATTTTTTAAATTTAGAATTTATAAATAAAATTTTCTGAAATTCTCTAATTATTTATATATATATTTAGAAAAAATTAACATTTTAAAATGTTAAATTTTTTAAATCTTTTCATCTTATAATAATTATCAAAGTGTATTTAAAATAGACATTGAGAAAACAAATATTATTCATATGATTAATGTTCTAATGCTTTATATGATAATAATGATTTTGATAAAATAAAATACTAAATATTTAATAATGCATTTTAGTCCATATAATTCTGAGTTTTATATTTTCTTATAAATATTAATAATAATTATATGATTTAATTAATGTTATCATTAATAATGAAAGATATATTTTTATTGAAAAAAAATAGCTATTAAAAAAAAAATCATTAATCAAGATGAAAAATATTATGTATAATAGAACTAATAGAACTAATAGATATACTATGGAGTACTCTTCCGTATAACTACCGTAATGTTTAACATGAAATGTCACATTCAAAATATTATATAATACATTTTAATATTAAAAATTAAAAAAAATTATGAAATTACAACTGTGGATAAAAAAGATTAAATAAACGATGTGATTTCTATGAAGCCAAAAAAGTATATAAAGGCCTTTGAGAAACATACTCCGTTGTTATCTACGTAATGTACAGAGAATTCCAGCCCTGCTCTAAATGGTGGTAAGAGCTTTGTGCTATGTATAATCGTGTGCACTGTATATTTTGCTTTTCTTATCGTATGAAATGCGATTCTCAATGCTGATTCCGCAAAATATACTTCTGTATTTATTATGTTTATATATTTATATATGAATAATAGTGAATAATAGTGTAATAATGAAATATTTAATTTTTTATATCTGTATTTGCGAATAAATATCTTTTATCATTTTATTTTTATAATAAACATCGTCCTCATAAAAGGATGATTTTATATAAAATAAAAAAAAATTTTTTTCTGAGAGCAAATACATATATAAATGAAAAATAAATGTGTATAAATATGCAATAGAATCTACTTTATCTATTTTTCTTTATTTCAAAAATTATTTAATATTGAATTTTTTGTAATCGATACTACTTCAGTTACAGATTACAGATTTAAATAAAAGATGAAAATAATTTTTTGGATACATAAAATACACTAAAGTAATTCTTTTATAAGATGAAAGAAAAGAGAAATACATTAGATAAAGGGAAGTATCAATATTATATTTTAATTTAATTTTAACATCTCAAAGTAATATTTTAATAGTCGTTTTAATTTTCAAATAGAAAACAGACATAGAGAATCCCATTCATAAATAAAAGGTTTATGTATATATTATGTATATAGATATATTTTTTGTTTTTTTTTTTGCAGTATGTAAATATTCAATATATTAATATTTATCGCAACGTGTTTACGTAAAGTTTGTTGCTTTGCTAAGCAGGAGCTGGTGAGAATATGCGAATAAAATTTCACAAGAATCGAAACACAAAGCAATTTGCGTAGAGTAAATCTGTACAGAGAATAAAATAGTGAGTAATATGGTAGTGTATGGCGGATGTATTGTCTGTTCACTACGCATATCAGCCAGGAAATCAAACGATTATATGTACACTGGAGATTCCTGGCCAGTTAGTAGCCTAAACATCGACGTGGGCATCGTCTTCATTAATATCTGAAACAAAATATACATAGTTCGTAAATAATATTTGAATTTAATACATAATTAGACAATACACAATTTAGATATATTTTATTGAATTTACTTTTCTATTTAAACATAAACATATATTCTATATTTCTATTTAAACATAACATATATTCAATATATTTATGTTTAATATAAATTATAATAATAATTATATAATAATATAAAATAATTTGATTAAATAAATAATTTTTTAATTTTGACATAATATTCAGTAATTCTTATACATTATTATTATTAAATTTATTATATTTATTATTATCATTAAATATTAAATTAAATATGAATATGAATAAGATGGCAAGGAATAAATTTAATAAGAAAAAATATTAGATCATTAAATACAAAACAATTATATTTTTAATAAAATTTTCAACATTTATTAAAAATAATCAATCAATGAATTTGATTAATATAAAAATTATTACAATTAAAAAGCTTATAGAAAAAAGATATGTACAAAGGAAAAACGTTTAATTTGAAAAAAACTTTGAATGAAGTTAAACTTTAAGTAAAAAAATTAGAAGAGAGAGATATTATAAAGAGTTTATACCAAAAATCTTTAAAAAAATCTTATAATCTAATCTTATAAAAAAAAATTTTATCTAATTTTAATTATAAGCTCCATTATTATTGAATCATAATAATTAGATTTAATTAGATATAGTTCTTGTGCAATATAATTAAATATAAATATATATATATTAAAGAAAAATTAAAAAGAAATTAAGAATTCTTAAATATTTTTCTCCTTCGCTAGGAAAAAACGAAATTGAAAAAAGAATTATTATTGATATAAGATATTATTATGCATACATATTCATAAATATTTTAAAATTGATAATAAGATTCTTATATATAAAAATATGAATTTTATATATTAATTTTTGTATTTATTTTATTTTTAAAAAAATTATAATATTTGGTTTTTTTATTAATAATATTTTAGTTTATTTCTATTGCTTGTTATTTGTCAAAATTTTTACATCAATAACAGATTACTTCTTGAAAACTAAATGAATTACAAGTAACTGAAAAAACTCATCATAAAGAAAATTATCGTTTTTTTCTAGAACAAAAAAAAAATATTTTAAATAAATTAAAATTTTAATAAATTAATATCTTTTTTAAAAAAATATTTATAATTTTAATTATATTAAATACTATTACATAAATACTGTAATTATTATTGTATAATTATTACTTCTAATTATACCGCAATAGAAATATATTTAATTAATATTTAATTAAATCATGAATTTATAATGGATTTTATGATTTTATGAAAAATTGAATAAATTTTTATTGCATTATGTCGAAGTTTTAATTTATATAAGGAAAGAACTCGAACAAATATTGAATGTTTATGAAATTTATTATGTGATACGCAATTTTTCAAAAGATATAAATTAATATTTTTAGTTCGTAATATATTTATAAAATTTATTACCATATATATAATTTGTAACATAATTTTTCAAAATACATAAATTGATATTTCTAGTTTTTAATAATACAAAAACAAAATTTATATATTTATATTTTTAAAAATATTTGCATTATTGTTTCAAAGCATTTAATATATATATATATTTTTATATGAAAATATAAAAATATTTAAAAAAAAAAAGATTCATGTGTAGGATATACATATATAGAATATTCATAAAAAATATATTTTGATTTATTCTCATGAACTTTAACAAGTACATGCACAATATCTTATAATGATTCACGTATGAAAATTACAACGATTATCCATTTGATTTAAATCGAATATCGTACAATATTCTGTACGATATTCTGTATATTCTGAATATTCTGTAATTTACTATTGTTTACTTGTTTTAGGATAAATTTTTGTTAATGATAACTTACATACTACTTATTGCATATTATATTATACAGAAATTCCAAAATTGATTATTTATATAAAATGATATAAGTTTATCTTTTTGTTGAGGAGCTCTATTATGCAAGCGACATGAAAAAATCAATATTACGTGGTCATAGTACAAATTTTATATATATTTGTAAATTATGTTTGGTAATATACATATAAAAATAAATTGAAGAATAGAATAATATTTTTTTCGTTTAATTATTTATTTTTAATTTTATTTTCGAATAAATTAAACTTAAAATTTTTTTAAATACAAATAAAATGGATTAATTCTTGATTGGATATAAAAGAATTATTATAACTCTTTATAAACAAATGGAAATAAACAAAAAATATATAATAAAATTTTATCGTTTATGTTCTCTCTTATGTTTTTAAGAAGAAAATTAAATATTTACAGAATAAATAGTTAAGATATATAATAATTATAATTATGTAAATAACAAATTTTCGAATTTAATTTTTAAATGAAATTTTTATATTTTTTTATTTTTATATATAAAATTATTTTCTTAATTATTTATTTGTTAAAAAAAAATTTGTTGAAAAAAACTAATTATTTTATTAATAATAATAAAAAAATATTATTTTTTTTTATTTTTGCAGAATTATTATCCGGCTACTTGTGATTTCGAAATTCTATATATATATATTCTCTTAATATATATATAAAATATTAATATATTCGTAGATCATAATTGAAAAATCGATTTTAGAGAACAAAATAAGTACAAAAATTAGTATATAAAAATAATGACAGAATGAAACAATTATATAATAAGACGGTGATGACGGAATTAGAGCAATTTCATTTTATCTTCATTTCATTTAATGTAAACTTAAATTATTTAAATTAATAAATAAATGAAATTTTTGTATAGTAATCTTTTGTGTTTTTTTTTTTTAGTGTTTAAAATTAAAAGTGTTTATATTAATATATTACATCTAATATACATGCATCTATATATATATAAACGGATTTATTAAAAAAATAAATTCATTTTAAAAATTTAGAACATAACTTATATAATATATAATATGTAATTTGTATAATGTATATATAATTATGATAATGTTTAAATATTAACAAAATAACTTTGTAATGGAGAGAATATATTATATATTATATTAAACAAATTAATTCTAGAATCTCGTTACAACATTTGTTTATTATAGGATACTTTGAAAGTATATTTAAAATTATATCTACAATTTAAGTTTATTATGTACAGTCAAATTAAAAAATACCTATTTAATATATTTATATTAAAAACAAGATAGTCGAAACTTAATTTTTAAATTAAATTAATTTTTAAATTTGCCAATTTCAAATTCGAAAATTTGTGAAATCTCAAAATTTTCAAAATCCAGAATATTTTTTCTTTTTTTTTTAAAGTGTCTGTTTTCAAGAATTAATATATTAAAAAATTTAATTTTTCAATTTTTTTTAAATTGAGATTTGCAATCAATATATAATAATAGATGATTTTTATATCTTTATCTTAATAATAATAGTTTTTATTTATATAAACTATTTTATTAATGAAATCATATGTTTAAATATGAATAAATAATTTATTAATAAGTTCTTCTATATTTTAAAACATTTATTGAAAATTTATGTATATTAATGATTTTTAATAATATTATTTTAGTTTTTATGTTTACTATTAATTTTAATATTTTAATTCAAATATTTAAAATTCTACCAAATTTGTTAAATTTTTTACTGATAGATATGTTCACTTATAACATTTTATTCAAGTAAAATGTTTTTCTAAAAATAGTAACATTTATATTTTTTTTAAAATCATATAATATGAATGATTGAAAACATAAATCATTTTGTCTTTCTGTTGCAAGTATTTAATCTATATCGTTTTTTAAGATATTTCTTAAATAAAAATATAAGGAATGTATATTTTATGAATATGAAATATAACATTTTTATAAAATAAATATAAACATTTGCATAAATAATGTAAAATCATTGAAATTGTTATTGTATCGAGATTAAAAACAAATAAAATTTTTGCCTGAATCTAAATCGACAGTAAGAAATATATATGAACTGTAGAATTCCCTTTATCTGAATTTATTTAAATAAAATATTTAAATAAAAAAAATATATATTTTTTTTAAATATTCTTTAGATTTTAGAAAATGAGAAAATTTAAAAATTGTTAAAAAGAATATATACAATGTTAATATATTCATAGGATATCTATGAAGAATCATTCTATACACAAAAGTTGGTATAAAAAATGTCGGTTGAAACTTATTTATTAATTATTAAATATTATTTAAAATTTATTAATAAACAGAAGCATATCATATAATTTATTAATAAATACAAGTAATTGAAGTTTGTATTACATAAGACAGAGACATAATGAGATTGCTTAATCTCCATTATACTGTATGCCATGCCATGTAGTTGCATTCTATTCTCCCCCCATTTAACGCGAATTTAAATTGCTTATAATTTTTTGTTTTAATTTAAACTGTATATATTAATTTTTTGTTCTCTAGAATCGAACTTTCAATAATTTTTTCTTTTTTATTGCGATAATTACATATTTAATTCTTCAATAATTTGAAACTTAAAAAAAATAAATTATAAATAATAATTGCAAATAAATTACGAATATTTTAAAATTTTGTAAAATATTTATTATTTTTCCATGTTTTGAGTTTGAAAATCAATCAATCATCCATAAGTAATAAATAATAAATCAATAAATAAGTCTTGCAATCAAAAAAATAAAAAATATTCATTAACAATTAAATAATTGAAGATTGTTTTTAAATAAAAATAAAAAACGAAAAAATAATAATTATTAATAGAATCTTCAAACCGATAACATGACATGTTAAAAAAATTAATATTTTAATTTGTGTGATCAAAAAATATATATATTTTTAATATTTTTTTCTCTTGTTTTTATAACAAATGTTAAATATGAATGATATGAATGAATATAAAATTAATTTAATAATAAAAAAAAATAAAAAAATTTAAATATTTTTTAATCACATTTTGAAATTTTATTAAAAGAAACAAAGGAATTAATGATTTATTAACACTTATATTGATTAATAATCTTCCTAATATCAAAATGTTAATGATTCCAAACAAGATTTTAAAGTTAGAGATTAAAAATTTAATTATCTATTGATTGAATTCACTTATTTGAATATGAATAAATAAAAATACGAAATATTTTTCATCTTTCGAAAGATTCAGATAATATTGTAATTCTACTGTAAATTAAAAAGAAATTCTACATACCTCACCAACAGATGTGGCAAGAAGATTGACGATTTTCTCATGCGGTACAGCAACGACACTTTGATTGTTGATTTCGATAATTCTGTGACCCACTCGAACACCTCCTCTTTCAGCAATTCCACCTCTCAATAGACTACATATTACTCCGTTTTGTACACTAAATCCTAACTGATATTTGGTATCAGGTCTTTTGATTTTGACCTCAACTACTGGCGCGCACGGAACGACAGTTAACTTGACAACTGTCTGATTCTTTGAGTTCTTGATGTAAGTCTGACAAGTAGAGAGAGGCAAGCCAACTAGCGAAACACCATTTATAGCTATTATCTGATCACCAATATTTAATTGTCCACAACGAGCAGCCGCACCAGCTGGTGCCAGATTTGCAATTACAACAGTTGGTAGCATAGAACCCCATCCAGATTCGACAATTACCACACCTAAAATTTCACCTTTTGCTTTTGGTACTACAACCTGTAAATATATAATAACGAAATGTTTTTTAATTCTGAAAAATAAAAAGAAATTTTTATCAATCAAAAACTATTATTTATTATTATATTTAGATATTATTTATAGAAAAAAAAGTTAAATATAATTAAATTATATGTTAATTAAATAATTATATATAAATTAAATATAATTAAATATAATATTAATAAAATATTAATAAATAATAAAAGGTTTAATATAAATTAAATTTTTATATCAATTTATAATAAAAAATTTAAAATAAATATTAAAATAATAATAATAAATTAATTTATCTATTTCTATAGTAAGATATAATTTTTTAAAATATAATTGTTAAATAATATTAAAAATAAATTATAAAAAATAAATATTTCTAATCAAAATGATATCATTTCAAATTATATTAAATTGATCACAATTAATTCTTCTTTTTCACAAATTTGAAAATTTCATTTATTTGTTTTTTCTAATACATATATATTATCATTTTCTTTTTAAAAAACGTATTAAATTTGTACAAAAGAATTAATTGCGATTAATCTCCTTCTATATTATTAAAGGATATTTCATAGGTTATATTTATATGCGAATGAGAATATCTTGTAAGACATTGAAGTTATTAAAATAATTTCTTACAAAAATTATTTAGTATAAAAGGATACATTATATGATATAAATAGTTTTTGTATGAGTGAAGTAGTGAAAAACATTTAAAAATCAAAACAATTTTTTTAAACGATACTATAGTTTTACTTATTTGAAGAATAGTTAATTTTGAATATTGTAGCGGAACATTGTAGATGAATTCAACAATCAATTATGTCATATCATTTCATGTAGTAAAATTAATGGAATCGAAATTGTGTTAATACGTATAAATATTTAATATAGTTAGTTGAACATCTCGTCGCTTCAAATTGTGTATTTTCTTGTATCAAATCGATTCTACTATTTATTATGAAAAAATATCTATTATACTAAACATAAAAAATAAAAAATTATTTTAGATAATATTAATAGTGAATTTTAATAATATTTTTGACAATAAATAAAACGTAGTGTCAATTGCAAAAATCTTTTTTTTATGGAAAATCTATGTATAATAAAAAAAGTATATATATATAATAGATACAAGTAATAAATATTTAGAATGAATATATAATATAACATATTCAAATATCAATATTTAATTAAATGACTATTAAATATAATTTAATATTCATTTATTCAAATTTATAAATTAAATTTATAAATTCAAAATGAAAAAAAAAAAATGTAAAAAAATTGCTAAAAAAAACGAATATTGTTATAATTTTTATAAAGTGTGTTAAAATTTATATTTCATTAAAAATTATTCTGAATTTTAAATTGATGATTAAATTTATGATTAAATTTTAAATTATAAATAAAGAAATTAAATAAAAAATTATTTTTTTTTATAAATGAATTCATGATTATATTTATAAAAAAAGATTTGTGCTAATACTTTTTTCAAAATTCTAATATATGTCTTTATTATAAAATATATTTAAAAATAATATTTCTGTATTTTAATTTTTATAATTCATCAGACTATTTTCATATTTATTAAGCTTATGAATTTATGAAATTAAATATAATAAAAATTATTAAATTACCTCTTTTTGCATTTCTTTTTTGGCAAACATTTGTAATTCATCACCAAAGATTTCTTGAGAATTGAGTACCTCCTGATAATCCATTTCTTTTACAAAACTATGATCTTCTATTCCATTCGCTTTAAGAAACTCCATGTATGCTACTTGAAATGCTTGTCCAATGCTTTGTGCAATGAATCGAGCCTCTTCACTTTCAAACACGTGACAAATCATCTTTGGAGTTCTGTTGATTTTTGGTGCTTCTTCCATTTCGTGCGGTACAAAGCGTCTTCGTGCCATTAGGACTACTACATCGCCAATATCTGCTATATATGATATTGTTCTTAACGCGTGGTCCATCATGATTTCTTTCAAATCCGTATTTAAAACCATTATTTTTTCTGTTGAGATGAATAAGTCAACTTCTGTACTTGGTTGTGTTTCGCCATCTGGTGCCTGTACGTACATATTTTTATATATTTTTATATTTGAATAACATTTTTGAAATTAAAATATTTAAATTCTATTTTATATTAAATAATGAATAAAATAATAATAAAAAATAAATATGAATATTAAAAGTTACGTTTGTTATTGAAGAAGTATAATTGATTTATAAATAAAAATTAATTTAAAAATTAAGAAATTAATCATCAATCATTTATTTATATATTCTTTTTTATATTACATTATCATTGGAAATTTTAAAAATCTGAAAAATAATAATATTAATTATTCTTTTAAAAACAATTCTTATAAAAAAATGAAACTTATTTCTTGAGACAATTAAAAAATATCTGCAATTTTACATTTCTTTTTAAAATTTTTAATTTTAAATTTAAATTACTAATTACATTATTAAATTATTTATTACATAATTTAAATCTACATCTTTTTAATAAATTTTTTTTTATTAAGAATATGCGATAATTATACAAAAAAAGATCATTGATTTCAATAATAAAATATATGTTATATATGTTATATATATCAGAATTAATATTTAGAACAACTATTTAAAAATATGTATATATATATATCAATTTTAGTTTTGGAAATATCAATATATTTAATATTGTACATGAATTTCAAAAGATTCAATTCAAAAATTTTAACAGATGTTATAAAACAACATCTCCTAATTAATCAAACAACAAATATATAGAATTTTATTCTAAATTTTTTGTTTATTTTCAGATATTGAATTATTTTCATCAATAATTTTAATAAATCATTTAATTGGAAAATAGTAATTTGTATTTTTTTTAAATCTGATTTTCTTGAAAAATGAATAAAATTTTTTATTAATATAATAATTTTTAATTTATTTTAAAATATGTTATCAGCAATATTTTATCTTCTAAAACATAATGATTAGAAATAAAAAATATATTTACGTAAAAATTTATAGAATATCTTTTCATTTTTTCGTAATTTTTAGTTTTACTATTTAAAGTCTTAAATATATATATAATAATAATAAAATTTATTCTACATTTTATTAGAAAACACAATTATATTATTCAATTATATCATTTACTAAAAATTACGTTCTAAAAATATTAAAATGTGTACAATTCTTATTTTTATATCTATTTTATTTTATATTACTATACTTTTTCAATAAAACTTGTTAAATATTGAGAAGTTATAATAAAAGAATACGTACCAATGCCTATTATGAAGAAGCGGCATGTAGAATAGAATAAGAAAGTCATTAATTAATCAAAATGAATAATATTTTATAATAAAAAGAAATAAGAAAAGATGTTGTAAATCTATTGTTGATCATCCGTTTAAGATTATGATATAAAATAATGCTCAATATTGAAAATACAATTTTTTAAAGTTTGTGAAAGAATTATCTATATTTATTTTTTTTATATTAATAAACTTGAAATGGAAAATTTCTGTAAACCTGAGAGTTTAATAAGAAAATCTATTAATTTTCTAATTAATTTTATAATTAAATTTATTATACATATAATTATAAAAAATATCATACATTAAAAATATATTTTATTTAAATAATCATATTATATATATTTTCATTGACAACGAGTAATAATAGATAATTTCTAATTAAAAATTATTAAAATATTAAAGAAATATTTTCTTTTAAAATTATATATTTATTTTTTCTTTGTTTATTTCATATATTAAATTAAGTTTATTATATACTTCATTCATATATTTTCTGTTCATTTGCACATTGCAATTCAATTAATTGATTTAGGATTATATTACGAATTTCATTTATATCAAAATTTTGTTAAAAATTTTTTTATATTATTTTCTTATAAATAAATTCATTTTATTAATATATATCTATATATGGATGTCATATTCTGTTTTAAAATCTTCCAACATCGAATATTTATTCTTTTCGAAAACCAAATATAAAATTGTTCCTTGATAAATTAGCAATGAAAATATAAATTATTGCTTATCAAAAATACTATAAAGATATTATAATAAAATTATAATAATAATAAAATTTATAATATAATATAATATATTATATTATATAATTTATATATTATATATATCATATATTATAATTCATAATTTATATAATAAACTATATTATATTAATATAATATAAAAAAATAATAATATAGTATAATAAAAAAAAAAGAATTTTAATAAATAAAAATAAGTACATATAATGTAATCAAAATTGATAAAAGAATAATAATAATTGATTATAGAATAATAGTAATATTAGATTATCAATAAAAAATTTTCTATAATACATATATATAATATATATATTTTTCTACATTTCAAATATTTTTGAAATTTGAAATAATCACTTATTTGAGAAATGATGAAAAAATTTTTATAAAAGATATATCTAAACATTAAATATATCTCAGATAATATATTTTATTAATATTTTTTTTTAAAATGACTTATTAATAAATTGATCATTCACACATTATTTAATAAGTACATTTTTTATAAATTATAATAATATGAAATATTTATATTTTATATTCATTATAAAAATAATCGGTTTATCAAGTTGGAAAAATTATGGAACTTTTTAAAATCTGTAAAAATATATTATAAAAATGTTTTTTTACCAATCATGTTAAAAATTTTTCAATTTCTATAACTATTTTTTAATAAAAATTAAAATCTATTTACATATATATTATATTGTATACGTATTGAACATAATAAAATTTCTGTTTTTTATTCACTTTATATTTAAATAATTTTTAATATAAGTTCCATGTAATATAATGGATATTAATAATAATATAAAAATAAAATTAAGAGAAAATATATTATCTATGTATAATATACACATATATATGTATATATAGTATATACCATGTATGTATATAGCATATAGAAGATAATATAAGACATAAATAGATTGTAATTTATTATACATATATATTTATAATATGTATATATGATTACATTTTGATATTATACAATATGTAATAAAAAGCAAGCGACAAGATGATTTCTGAAATGATTTCAAATAATATTTTTATTATATATTATATATTTTTATTATATATTATAATTTTATAAGAATTTTCGTTTCAATTTTGTTAATGAGATATTAAAAAAAAAAATGGCCAATTAGTGCGTAAACATTGTTACATCACTGCAGTAACATTGAATGTGGGCTATCAATGTTTTCTATTAATAATTTAGTGATAAAATTGAAACAAAAATTTTTGTAAAAAAAAAAAAGTTGCTTGAAAGGAATTAAATAAATCTTGTCGGTTTTTGAGACAGTTAATTTTTGGATTTTTGTATATTCTTAATAGACAATTTTTTTGTATGTATTTTTATTAATAAACTTTACCATACAAAGATTTAAAGTATTCGCAAATTATTAATATATATGTAGTTTATTTCAAAATTATATCTGATAATATAAATTGTATTTTAAATTAAAATTTCAAATAATAATAAGAATTGATCCGTGAATTTTAAAATCTATTCAAAACTAAATAATAAAATAATGTATAAAAGTTATGTAAATATAATATTATTAAAAAATATAAAAAAAGTAATTCATAAATAAATATTATTTTATCATGATGCAGTAATTTTTTGTTTTTACAAAACTGAAAAAAGAAATTATACTATATTAAAAAGTATTAAATAAATCCAGAATCTCTTTCATGATCATAATGTTAAATTCATATGTTAAACTCATAATTCAATATAAATATAATATAATATAAATTAAGAAAAAAATTAAAATTAAATAATTTTATTAATATAATGTTAGTTCATGAGTTAAAATATTTGAGTTACAATATATCATCATTTAAAAATTCTTAAAAATTCCCGATTTATAAAGAAAAAAACAAGACTGAAAATAAGCGTTATCATTTTCTGTTTAGCAGTTTCCATTAAAAATTTTTTCATTAAATTGTTTTGTTTCTCCTCTTAATTTTGTACATAGTAATGTAATTATTATATTTTATATAGTTATTTAATATTTAGTAATTTTTCTTTATTAATCTAACATTTAATAATATTAATAATAATGTTAATAAATAATTTGTTTTTAGTTGTTTTAATATTTTTAGAATATTATTATAGAATATTATAGAATATTATATATTATAGAATAGATTTTATATAAAACGCAAAATAATCACATTTCGCTTTTTCCTTTTTTCAAAATATGCATAATTTTGGTCATAAGATTATGGCCTAAAGATAACAGCATTAATAGCATTGTTTTAAAACTTAAATAATTGAAATAATGTAAATACATAAATACAAATTAACAATTATATTTTAATATTTTACTATAATTATACACGATAATTTAAAATATAAAAATTCATGTATATCTTTAAAATTATTAACAATTATAAGTTTATTAAAAAAATTGTTAAAATAAAATATATTATAAAATATATCAAATATACGTTTAATTTAAAATTATATTTAATTACTATATCATTCGGTCGTAAAATATTCATTTCTGTATTAATATAACAAAATATAAAATTTTTAAACATAAGATTCTAAAATAATTAGTATAATTATTCTAACAATTAATATTATTTATTTATTAATATTATTTTAACAGATCAAGTTTAATTGTTTTTGTTAATATATTTATATAAACGTATAATATAATATAAACGTGTTTCAAAAAATGATCAATATATTAATTACAAAAATTATCTAAAATTTTGATCTTAACTTATCATAATTAACTTAATATAAAATCGGCGAATAAATTTTCCTTAAATTTATATTATTATAAAATCATATCGATATTGAAGAAATTTTAAATTTTTTATATTTTTTCTGTTTGTTATAAAAATATATAGTTGTTGAGTATATACATTAATACCATTCATTAATTAAGAACGTTAATAATTTTCAACATTTTTCATATTTTTACTATGCTATTTAAATGATAAATTTTATACTAACTTTTATTAATTATTGAACATCTTCTATTTTGATTAATATTTTCATTTATAAGTATATATACATGCACGCAAGCAAACATATATTTAATAATTTGTGTTTCTTTTCTTTGTTTTGATCGCAGCATGTATCTCTTTTGATATGCTCCGTATATATTGTTTTAATATATTCTTTATTTTTAAATGAATTTATTAAAATCCGATTTTTCATCTTTAAATTAAGTGAATGATAATTTGTATACAACTAAATTCCGGATATTTTCAATTGAATTTATTCAGAAAAGTTGTCTGATTATGGGGATATAACAAAAAATAATAAGATATTATTAATATTTTTAATATACATTATTAATATATATGTGGAAAATATATTATTAATTGATAAAATTTGCAATTAAATTTTGTTTAAGCCTTTAAATTTTATTAAAAAGAAAAAAATATTGATATTTATGAATGATTTTAATTTTTTGACCAAGGACTACATTAAAATTTGTATACAACTTTTTTTAAGATCAAAATAATACAAAATAATTAAACTTTACTAAAAAATATTTCATATTTTTGTTGTTCACCTATAACATAATATATGAAATTATAAAGTCCGAATCTTTTATTTTACAATAATTTCCAGTAATAGTATAAGCATTGGTTCGTTTAGAATCTTCATATCTTCGATTTTTGATGATAAAATAATAAAAACTAATTTATGTGATCTTTTATTCTCTTATAAACGACCACGACATAATATCGATTATAATACAATAACCTAAAATAAGAATTTAGCTAAGAAAAAATATATTTTAGTTTAAAAACATAATACAAATAGAGAATAAATAGTATATATATATATACTATTTACAATAAATAATATACATAAAGATTAAAATTCATATTATTTATTTTAAAATTTTTTTATGAATTCAGAATTTTCAAAGCAAGAATTAAATTGTTTAAATAAAAAAATATTAAAAATATTTATGTTTTTGAATATTTATAATTCTTTATAAATATATAGAATAATAAAAAAAAAATAAATTAATTTATAATTTTGAAAATATCTACTAAGATAAATATTTATAATTTACTAATAAGAATTTTTAAAGCATTATAAAAGATAATATTTAATCAATTGAAAAATCTGATAAAGAAATAGAATATTTAATATTAATTTATATATAATAAAAATCGTATCAAATAAAATTAATAAACATAATAAATTCACATTTTGTAAATAATTTAAATAACAAATAGATAATAGAAATAATAATGAATAACAATAATAGAAATTTTAATAACGAAATAATTAGTTTGCAAATAATCTGTTTATTTTTCAACATTGAAATAACATAAAATTAAAAAAAATTCTAATATTTTAATATGGACGCAAATCTGTACAACAAATTCTACTTCAGAAACTAAAAAAATTGAAAGATTAACTTATTTTTTAATATATTTTTCAGAAATTGTTAGAAATTTTAAAGTTTCTTTTTGCATTATAATAATGATTCAATATTAATGTTTAATGGTTTATTAAAAATAGGAATAAGAAAGCAGGATTAAAAGATGGCGAAAGTAATAAATAATTCAAAATCCATTATCGCAAATTTTATCAATAAATGATGCAAAATTACAATTAAAGTATATATATTTATATCCTATATCAATATAGATATGTAATTAACATAATGATCAAAATAACTTTTTGATTATCTAAAGTAAATTAATGATTTAATAGCTTTTAAATATAATAATAATTATTAATATTTTTAACATTTTTTTTATTGAAAATTTCTAATTCATGTTCTAAATCATAATCGAGGGAATAATTGTAATGTCAGGATTAATAGTCAGGATTAAAACTAACGTTATATTATTGATTTTGGCTGATGTAATTTTTATACGGTCGTGAAATATTGTATTTCCAATATTTTTATAAAATAAAAATAGAATTTGAAAAAAAAGAGAATAGAAAATCAAAGTAATCCAAAGAAAAGAAAAAATTGTAAAAATAACAAGAACAAAGTGTTGAATTTTATAATGAAGATAAAAAGTATTATATCTATGTCTTGATTTATATATAGAGTTGTTCATAAAATATTTGAAATAATTCAAGTAATGTATATTTAATTAATTTAATTAATTAATATAATAATTAATTTAATATAATAAAATAATATTAAATGTTAAATGAAATTATTTATTATTATTTTTATTTTATTTTTCTCATCAAAAAATAATCGAATATTTAAAAATTTATAATAAAATTAAATAATAATTATAATAATTAATAATTATATTATAATTAAAATAGCAAGTTAAAAAGCTAACTTAAAAAAAAGAAAAAATAATTGTGATAATTTCATTTTTAATATTACTTTATTATATCAAATGGTTAGTTAAATGGTTGTTTATATTTGTAAAATGCAATAAATATTCTATAGAAAAAAATTTAATAAAGGTATAGATCATTAAAGTTAAGTATATATTGTTGTTCAAATATTTTTGTGTGTGTGTGTTGTTTATTATCGAAAGAAAAATGAGCAATGCATAAAATATAACGATTGAGCATATGAAGATATATTAAACAACATGATTTATATATTTATCACAATTGTGAAATTGAATAGTTCAATTAGCTAAAATTGTTATAATTATTTAAGAATTATGATTTATATTTAATATATTTATTATTATTATATTTTTATATTTATTCTTTTAAATTTTTATTTCTTATTATAATTTAATCTAATATTTGAATTTAAAAAAAAATATTGCATAACATGCTGTGCCGGATTATGAAACAATTGTAATATTTTTTTTAATTTCTATTTTTTATTAATATAAATATTATTTACCAAAAATTAACACTATTGTAATTGAATAATGTTATTATATAATGGTATAAAAATATTTACTGATATAAAAAATATAATAATTTTTATGTAATAGTAATATAAATTATTATATATTATTATATTTTATTATATTTTACAAATATACATTATTAGTTTTAATCTATGAAATGATATTTTAAGAATGGTAAAAATCACTTTTGTATAAAAATTATTTAAAAAATGATTAAAATTATTAAAACATATTTCGTAAATATTCCATTCTATAATATACATATATATATAAATATAATTTATCTATAAAAATAAAAATAACATTCCTCAAAATATAATAGTAAAGACATTTCTAAAAATATAATAACATTAAAATTTTGTAAAAATTTTTCACAATTAAAATCCCACAGTGGTTTAATTAGTCGATTTAACTGATCGAAATTAAAAACATTTTCACATTGATATTTTTTTTAAAATATGATAATATTATATATTAATATATAATAATAATTAATTATATAATAATAAATATTAAATTATATAAATATATATTATAAATAATTATTTATGTTATATATAAAAAATATATATATATATAAAAAATAAATAATTATTTATATTTTATATAAAAAATGTATATTTATATATAATGAATTATATTACTATATTACTATATACTTTATACATTATATATATAACGTATAACATAAAATATATAATAATATAATATATAACATAAAATAATAATTGATTTAAAAAAGATATACGGAAATACAAAATTATAATATATATTCAGTTATTACTGTAGTTCTCATCCCTAAGCTAATAGAATATATCGATTAGAATATTTGCAATTATCAAGCTAATGTAATAAATAATAAATATATTGTAAAAAGAAGAATAATTTTCAGAATGTGTTTTGCTTCTGAATTGTCTCTTCTTTTCATTTGTTTCTCTTTTACTTTTTGATTTGATTATCAATCAATGTAATCGAATGCGCGTAACCATATCGCAATAAAAATTGCTCTAAAAAGATGGACATTTTTTTAAACATAAATATTTAGAATTTACAGAATATAATAAAATATCAGAGTATAATAAAATTAAAAAAATATGTTCAGTCTGATATAACAAAATCATTTATTACAATAGTAAAAAATATTATTGATATATTAAGAGTTTTTAAATATCAATAATTGTGAAAAATATATAATATAAAAATAAATCTTTCGAACATAAAAAAAAAAAAATAAAAAAAATTTTCTTAATGAAAAAAATATATGCATTTTCTTTAAAACATAAAAGTATTATTTTAGAGAATTTTAAGAACCGAATATGTAATAATTCGTAATAATTCGTGATATTTGACAAAATATAACACTTGATATGCATAATGATTAAAAAAATAAAAGAACATTATTCTTTCGTATATTTAAATATCTTAAGTATTAAAAATTTTTTAATTTACGTAAAATTGACTTAGCTTAAATTGATTAATAGAACTGAGTCATTTTTGATGCATGTCGCAGTATTGTTCGCACAATTGTCAACATACGGGATAAAATTTATATAATAATAAAATTGTTAGAGGATAATATCCATATATGCTATCCATTCTATCACTGATTCAAAAATGGTTCAATTTCTTTATAGCAAATTGAAAAATACGTTACGTTATAATATGCGTTTGCTATCATCAAGCGCATATATCACGTATCACGTAATGATGTGGTGAAAGTCTGGTCACATTCTTTATTACCTGGTCAGTAATATAAGTATAATATAATATAAATATTATATTATACTTATTATAATATATTATATTTATAATATATTATAATATAATATATTTATTTATAATATATTATATAATATAATATATTTACTTATAATAATAAAAGAGTGAGAGAGAAATAATATCTGATATATGATCTCATAAAATAAATCGGTTCGCGGTTTCTTGTCACGTTTCATTATTCCCCTATTCTCTCCTGATTCTTCTATGTTAATGCCGAATATTTTATTTTATTTTGCATGCTTTGTATCACAACAGAGTTGTTATAAAGATAATAGAGTTTGATAATCACAATTTATGTAAGAAATAGTAAAGAAAGAATAAATTAATGGAATTTAATGATATTATTTGTTTGATAATATTGTATTATGCACTTAATATTAAGAAATAGTTTTTAAATAATATCGTCGAATTTCGTTAATTTGTTGCTTACTACTCTCTACATTGAGTATGATATCAGATTCTATACTCGTAATACTTTTTTCGGTAAGTCTATGCGTGATTCATGAATTGACTCTATTCAAACATTTCTTTTTACAAAAAAATGCAAAATTTTGATTGATAGAATATATGAATTTATAGGATAATCAAATAAAAAACAATGAAAAATGTTATTTTATTATCAAAATTTCTATATCATATTTTTAATAACTTTTAAAAATTTTATTTCAACTAATCAAATTTCTATTATTTATCTACTATTTAAAAATCAAAAGTTTTAAAAAGTTTTTTTATTTCTCGAAAAATGTAAGAAATCATAATTAATTTTTAAAAACATATTAGAAATAGATATGTTAAAAATATAATTTCAATAATTCAAATTTTAAACAAAACACAATGTAAATAATCAATGTCTGATAAATGATATCTATCATAAATATTTTAATATGTCACGTTAAAATTTATTATATGCAATTAGATTTTTAAAGATTTTATATTAATTTTAATTTATTATTTTTTTCTATTGACCATAAAATTCATTACGAAATTCATTTGAAAAAATGCTAGATATTTAAAAATAATCTCTATTTAATATTTTCTAATCAATATTGAATTATCACTTTATATTAAAGATTTATTAATTAAAAATTAGAAATTTAAATAATTAAATTTAAAAGATTCGAAAAATAATCCATAAAGTTTTGAATACTCGTTGTCAATGAAAAAAAGCGAAGATGATGCAGAGAGAAAGGATGAACAAAAAGTAATTTTTAAGATAAGTCGAACATAACAACGATTATAGAATAAAATATGATACATCTAAGGGTTGGAGGGCGGACCTTGATCTTAGTCACAGCCTCCCGCACTATGTGGTTGTTAAGGCGCTTACGTCTCCCTTCCTCTTCAACTTCAATTGATCCGAGAAAGTGAAGTCTGAAAACAGTGGTTGGCTCCATAGAGCCACTGATCGGGGCCAGTTTTGGTTGGAGCCCCACAGTCTGCGACTCGGACTGGCCCCCACCAGAAGTATTTCCTATAAGTTCTTCGCTTGAATCGCATTCATCTTCCTCGAGGCTTCTTTGCGAGGCAACGCTGCATCGACCAAATTCATGCTGCCCCCCATAGTTTAATAGCGTAGCCTGCATATCCGTCGCCACCGGCGGTCCTTCCTTCCGTAACGATAAACAAACAAATGTTCTTGCTAATCACATTATCGCGCACCATTAATATCACGAATAAACTTTTCGCGTTTCGATTTTTCTTTTTTCTTTCTTTCTCTATTGATGCATTTATTTTTCAAATTTATCTTCATTTTCTCATTCTCTTTTCTATTGCAAAAACAACACATAAATTATTTGTCGAAGCAAAGAAAATTGATAGTTTATCTTTAACTTCAATTTTATTCGACTTACTTTTTGTATTTTTCTTTTTCCCCATAGAATGAATATTTTAATATAAAATTGATATTATAATATATTTGTACTACCAAATGTTCCATTAGCGTGTTATTTATTTATGTGTTATTTATTAACTACAAACTATCAAGTATCGATGTGATGGAAACCACAGGTTAGACAAAAAAATTCGTGAAAAGCATTTGAAACATAAGCTAACAACTTTGACGGAACATAGAAGCTGGTATCATGCTGAGAGGAAGAGAAAGAGAGAGAAGGGTATTATTTCATACATAAAATATCCTAAAATAATGTTTAAATTTAGGATGGTATGCAAATTTGCATAGATTAATAAATTCTTAAGATTTTTATGAAACATTAAACATTTAACACGGCATTATTAGAAGATTTTATACACAAAAATAAATAAAAATTATAATGATTTTTCATTATTCGAAAACTACTCAACTATGTTTTGAAGTCTAAAAAAGAATTGTCGTATAAATTACTGATTTTTTCTTAAATATTTTCACAAATAGACAATAAAAGTGATCATAGAAGTTATTGTTCACTTTAACAGTATTATATTTGAAAAGTATTAGAATTTAATAATAAGAAATCATATCTTGATTGACAAAATGTTAATTACATTTATATAATATACCTTTGGAAATTCAATTTTAGAATTCAAAACAGATAAAAGAAGTTGATGTACAAAAATCTTGATTAAAGTTTATTTATTAAATTGTGAGCAATTTAAGTTCGCGTTAAATGAAGCAAAAACAGAATGAGATAGCAATATAACAGAAGCAGAGTAGTTTTACTCTTTTTATATTTCGTTTTGACAAACGCAAACTTCAACTATATAATTTAATAAATGAATAAATCCTAATCAATATTTTCGTACCAACTTTTATGTTTTAGGATCTAGAATTGATTTTTCAAATATCCATAATTATATTATTTTACAGAAGAAGCGTAAATGCATACACTTATTAATAATATACATTACATGTATATTACATATACACAATATACATATTATATAGTATATATATATATATATTAATTTGAAAATTAAAAGTATTCATAACCAATCAAATATAAACTTCAATTAAAAAATATATATAATTTCATATTTAATTTAATAAAAATATACACGAAATAAAATACCAAGGTATGATTGCCTGTTCAAATATATTGCTTGTATTATGTGATTCTTTCTTTGATTGATTTCGTACAATATATATATAATGATATAATTACAATAATTGTTTGTTCTATGTATAATTGATTCAATAATGATAATAAATGATAATAAATAAAATAATTATTATTAACATATATAAGAATAATCATTTCCCAATCACTATAGGCGATCAATAATTTAATGAGTTTATTTTAAATTTAATATATTTTTATTGTTAGTTTTTATCTATTGTAACAAATATAACAAATGTAGCAAACTTTCTAATAAATATGTATATTTAGTAAAAATAATTTATATTTAATTACTTTTATATTGAATTGATGAATTCACTAAAATTTTATATAAACATATTTATAAGTGTATACATTTATTATGCTTTGAGTTCTTACTATTATAATAAAATAAAATTATATTAAAATATAATAATATAATTGTAAATGTGATAATCTCATTTATAAATTCTATTGTTAATATTAAAACAACTAAATCCATAAAAATGACGGATTTCATATTTTTTGTTTTATAATTACTGAGAATATAAAAATATTTTTGGCAAAGTTAATATTATATTTTACATATACTATTATTATACATATACTTTATTATTATAATTATATATATTATAACTATACTATTTATTTTTTGACATCACTTTAATTACAATCATTTATATATAAAATATATATTTATTAAAGACCGATAATTCTATTAAGTGAATCTTATATCAATCATACTATAGTGTCATCGGCAGATCATACATTATATTTTGATTATTTGAAAACAATTAATAAAATATAATATATCATAATTATATAAGATTTCATGAAATCATAAATTGTTAAAATTTTTCAATATTAAAAATCGTGCACGTATAACCACTTCATTTTATATACAGAGTTTGTATCTAAAGTTGTATCTAAAGTGAGTTTTATCTAAATGTATTAAATATCTTTTAAGAATATTATGAAAAGATAGTTCTTTGATATAACAAAAGTTATTATGAGAAGATGCATTGTTATAATTTTATTAATAGTTTTTTATAGATAAATGCGTAAAACATATTGGAAAATCATTTTTAATGTTTAATATTTATCGTTGTTATTTCCTACAAACTATGTCGAAAAATCATCACTTCAGAAGATATTATAACTTGATGTTCTAATGATGATGTAAAACTAATTGTATGAATGATTATGAAAAATATGAATGAATATCGTTTCGTTTGTTCCTTATTTTTCATACAATTTTACAAACTTAA
The DNA here is from genome assembly GCF_048593485.1 of Apis florea. Lineage (NCBI taxonomy): Eukaryota > Metazoa > Arthropoda > Insecta > Hymenoptera > Apidae > Apis > Apis florea. Next base: position 3,093,805 of record NW_028256702.1, read on the forward strand.
AATTACTTTAATTAATATTTCTTAGATTCCTTAGTTTCTTTGATTATAAATAATCTAATACTTTTTTATAATAAGAGAAACAATAAGATATATTATAATTAATGATTATGTTTAAGAAAAAAAAATACTTTTATAATATAATATCTATATCCAGTTATAGAAAAATTATTGCATAATGCATCTTCTTATATCAAATAATTTTTATAAGATATTTAAATAAAACAAATTTCCTATAAAATAGAAAAGAAACCAAATGAAATAATTTTAATTATAATGCCAAAAATCAAAATTGTAATTTATTTACATTTTCTACCATTGTTTAACTTTTATGCACAAATTTTTTATAAAATTTATTTTTATAAAATGTTTTATAAAAATGAACCAACATTTTATGATATTAATTAATAATAATACAAATATACTAATATTTATTACTGTTTAAATAAATAAACTTTTTAAAAATATTTTACAATTACATTTAAAAATAAATATTTTTTATAAACTATTATATCTATTATATAACTATTACATAATAGTTTTCCAGATATTTTGTAGAATATGTTTGCAATATAGAAGATTATGTTCAATTTTTTAATATGAAGTTTGACATGAAATAAAAAAAAAAACACATATAAAATATTATTTCCAGATAATATACACAGTGTTCTAAAAATATTGGAATATCCCTAAATTGAAGATAAGATAATTTTAAGCAACATTTTTCTTTGCAAAACTTTCGTCTTGTTAACGAATTTAATCAAGAATATTGGCCAATCACGACAGTAGCGTTAGTTACGTATTGCTAATCGACTCCAAGAAATATATCTCCAAGAAAGTATATTATAGAATATAACAAATATTTTTTTATTAAAAAAATTACATCGAATAATATCATGAATAAAGAAATAAATATAATATTCAATATGTACAAAATCCGAAAATCAAATTTTCCCGTGGTTCTCATGATTTCTATATCGTTTGGCGATCACAATCTAATCAAAACAATTGAACTTAATTTAAAATGATTTATTGAATGATGGTCTAAGATGTAGATTGCTATCTTTGATACAGAACACATTATAGCTAAATAAAAATGACATAAGATAACTACTTGTATTAGAGCATATAATAGAATATAGTAGAAAATATCATAATTGTAATAATATATATTTCGAAAACTAAAGACAATTCCTTTATATGCAATCAATTGCATATAAAGGAAAAAGAATTTTACTTAAAATTATATTCTTAACGATTTATTTTAAATTATTTCATTAAAAAGCGATATATCGATATATTTATTTTATTTTATAAAAAATAAATAAATAAATAAATGTAAATGTTTCTTAGGACTGATAGATACTGTTTTTTAAATAATTTGCATGTAATCTGATAGCAATTAGATATAGATCAGAATACCGTATACTATATATGTGTAAATATAATTCAACGAAATCCAATGAGAGGAATTAGATATAGATAGATATAAATAGATATATATGCTTGATACAATTCATGATGTATATATTTGAGAAACTTTAAGATTTCTGTCTTGTCTTCGGTTATATAAATTTGTTTTTGAATATCGACATGTGACTAACATCAATAATTATATTGATTATACAACACATGAATATCAGATATTCGTTTTATTTATATTTTTTAGTCAGAGATATTTATCTCTATTCTGATAATTCAATTTTTTTAATTATATTTCCAAGTTGTCATGGTTTATAGAATATATAATATATGTATATAGTTTTAAAAAAAAATTTCCAAAAATAATTCTGGAAGTGTTTTAGTCAAAGATTTTGGGTATGATAATAATTTTCTTTATCGAATAAACAAATAAATAAATAAATAAATGGATTTGATTAAAAATTCTTAAATTTTTAAGAATGTTTAATTTAGAAAATTTTCTGTAAAAAGTAGTAAAAGAAAAATATTGATTTTTGTGTTTAGAACCTGACAGTCATTTAAATAATTAATATATCAAAATAAATGTAATTCTTAAATCAATTATCAATAACATTTTCTTTTTCTTTTTTTTTTATATTTTTATGAGTTTTTATATTTTGTTTATTAATACTTCTATAGAGATTGTTTTTCAATTTAACGGAAAATAATATACAATTTATACTCATCTGTAAATTGTCTTAAAAAAATCTTGTATTTTGTATCTTTTTATTAATAGATTGTCAACAATTGTCTGTCATATGGACAGGCTATAAAGAAATATTAATCAGTTTATAAAAATATACTTCTATTTTTTAGAATGTTTTTTTTCGGTGTATTATATCTATTATTATGTGATATGAATAATAGTAATATATATATAAAGGAAAATTAAAATGTGATATTTTCATTTCAAACATCGAAAGGTCCATTTTGTTGCTAACACAGAAATTCATTAACATAAATATAATACTTTTTTTCCGTTCCATACTATAATACTGTTTGTTATATGAAGTTTTTATAATACATGATCGTGCAAAAGAAATATTGTGCTACATACAATCTATGAAGCAAAATAGGGCAGAAATTATACATAAAAAAATAAAGGAGCCAAATAAAAATATTTCTCTATCATGGATATTACGTATTCAAAATATGTATGTATATTATTATGTTAAACATGTAATAGAAATAATTTGAATATTTATTAGCATTCAATTAAATAAGTATTCACGCTATTAGATATTCTCAAGCATTTTTCTTGTATATAGTTTTTAGAAGAAAAGGAAAAGAAATTATTAGTTATTTTTCATATGGATATATTGAGTAAAATCAAATTTATAATGATATTTGTCAAATGACAATATTTTGAATTTTCTTATATTTATTTATACTTTTTTTAAAATTTTATATTGTTTGACAAAATAATTTATTATATAATGATTCAAAGAGATAAAAATGAGACAAACATTTTTGAAAAGATATTATTTAATAATTCTTATGTTAAGTATTTATGAAATATGCTTTGAATGATTTTCATTTTCATTCATAAAATAATTGAAAGATCAACAAACCTTTGTTATCAATTTTATAATTAGTAATGCTATTAAATACAAATTTTTGTTCTTTTCATTTTTGTAGATATTTTTTTAGATATTATATTTAGATTTATATGTAAATTATTATTATATTTATATATATAATATCTAAAAAGAGATATAATATATATATACATATATATTATGTTGTTGAATATGTTTTGAAATATCAAAATCTATCAAAAAGTACAAAAAAAAAGTATAGATATAAATATAATAAATTTATAATATTGTCATTTCATGATTATAATTTATAAAATTTATTTGAATTATTATCCTGCATATGAAAAATAATTAAAGTTTAAATATTTCCATTTTTTCTAAAAACAACTTGAATATATATATATATTTTCAATATAATTTCCACAAAATTTTCCATATAAATAAAGTCAAGGGGATAATACATCTATATGAAGAAATTTAAGGAAAAATAAAGTTACATTGGAGATTTGATTTTTAAGAAAAATAAATTCGAAAATTTATCGAATATGCATGAAATTGAATAATTCTTATATAGATACAATTAATAATCAATAAAAAACTATAATATGAATATAATACGAATAAATTATAATATATTGGACTTAAGTATATAAAATGTATAAAAAGTAAGTATGAAATGATTATACTTGAATCGGTGAAGATTTATAAATAAAAATGATCCTATTTAAGATCTATTTAAGATCAAATTTATTGTATCGTATTTTATTTATTATAAAGATAAAAAGTTTCAAAAAAATTATAAATCGTAACTCAATCATTCTTTTGAAAAAAATATAAAATTTAAATTAATTTTCAAATTTATTTTATTTATAATTTTTTTATATTCTTTAGTCAAGTATAAGAAAGATAGCATTTATTGAATATAGATATTCCAGAGATCTGTTATATATTTAATAGAATTAAGTCAATAGTTGATAATGCAAGATTGGAAGTGATAAGATTTCATGACAGCCACTAATTTAAAAAATCGCTTGAATTGATGCATACATGTTTCAAGTTTGATCTTGTTTAAATAACGAGAAAAAAAAACAGAAAAAAAGAAAAAAAGATATTATAAGAAATTTCGAAAATATAATAAAGAATAAAGAAAGTGATCGAGTATAGAAATAAAATTTTTTTGTTTAAATTCATTTTTAAGAAAATTTCAAATTCAAAACGAAATTCAAAAACATCTATGAAACGAATTTATTGAAGATCTTTTTTCGAATATTTCTAATCTATTTTTTCTTCAACATATTTTCGTTCTATTGTTAATAACCGAAGAAAAGACTATTACTATGACTATGTACGATCTATTACTGGTATTATCATAAAATTTATGGATTTTTTTCGATCTTGTCTGATCTGTCATTTAGCGTATAATATGAGATATATAATAATAAATTTGGAATATCTACATGTTATTTTTTTTATTGATCGAATGGTATAAACAAATTATAAATAAAATAAATTCGAAAACTAATGAAAATTTAATAGTGTCTTTTTAAAAGAATAATTGAATTGTGACTGATTGTTTTGATACTTTTTATTTTTGTGATATAAATAGAATACAATGTAATACAAAGATCTTGAAATTCGAGATTAAAATCATTTTTGCATTTTTATTTACAAATTTTTAGATGTCGATCCAAAGATGTAGGAATGTTATAATATTCTTTATACTTATTTTTTATATATCCCGTACATATTGTATAATCATTATTAATCAGATATACTCGTTATAAATTAAATAATTAATTATTAATAACATATCATATTAATTTACAAATTCGATTTTTCAAAAATAAATTTAAACGAAAAAATTTTATTCTTTTATTTTATATTTTTTTGTTTGTTTTTATATATTAGAACATTTTCTTACTAATGAGATATCTATTTAATGATATCTACTTAGGAATAAACTAAATGTATATATGCACGATGATATTAATATATTCCTAAGATATTTTTTGAGAATCGATTTTAGAAACTAAAAATAAACACAAGAATTATTAATTATTAAATGAGTCTTGTATAATACAAAAATGTTGGTTGAACCTTTTTTTATTAAGTTATATAATTTAAATTTGAATTAAACGAAGTGAGATGGAGATAAAAATTCTATCTTCATTCCATCATTTTTCTGTTTTTATCTCGTTTCATTTAACTATTTCATGTAAATTTAAATTATTTAAAGATTAATAAATAAATATCAATATAAATATTTTTGTGCAGCAACTTTTTTTTATTTATTTTGATGTTCATCAATTTTTCAAAGATGTTTCGTAAAAATAGAAATATCTTATATCTAATTGAGATGTATTTTTCGCAAAAAACTAATACAATTTTATTATTTTTAATTTCAATTTTATTTTAAACTGTATTATCTCTCTGAGATCTCGCTAGTATATTATATATTAGATATTCTAAATAGATCTGATCTATTTTAGCATCGAATAATTCGACTGATATAATTTCAATTATAATCATATATTATGTTTATTATTGAGCAATGATTATAAGCTCTATTTCACATATACACATATTTATATTATTCTTTATTCAAACTATACTGAAAATCAATATACAATTAAAATCATAATACAAACCGTAATGAAATAAATTCTAGAGTTCTATATTTTTTAAAATGATTAATATACCGTAAATTTAACTAGTATTTAAAAAAAGAAAATATATTTGCAAGCATAAATATATATAGATTTTTAATATTAGAAAACAAAAAAAAAATCATAGATTTTAAAAAAAAAAATATAAATTGAATTTTACCTCATCTTTAAGATCTTTATTTCAGTGTTATAGTCTAATTAGAAAATATATATTGTAAGTCTAATAAAATGAAAAATTATTTTTTTTTATATAAAATATTTCTATATTATTTATATATACTTAAAAATTTTGAATATCCTTCATGAAATCATTTTTTACAAATCAAAGATTGAATCTACTCATATTATTACAATGTACGATTCTATACTCCTCACATTAGCACTTAATAATTATTTTTTTTCGAAAATACGTTCTTATATGGACAATCTGAAAAATTTTCACCGAAAAATAAATCTTATATATTATTTTTTGTTTATTTAATTTTTTTAAATTTTTACTCTTTTGTTACTTTTTTTATTTATTTTATGATTTTAAGATTTTTCAATTTTTTTTCGATATTTCATCTTTTATCAATGTTTTTGGAATATATTATTAAAATAATAGTATTTTTTCCTTACATTTTCTGATTTAAATTGTTAAACTGTATTCATTGAGCTATTGATAATTGGATAAATCTGTTAATAATATCTATTATCTCTGTTGCAAAAGTTTCTATATTAGATTTCTATAATTCTGTTAATATTTGTAATATATTGTTCTAACTACTATCCTGACTATTTTTCTTCATTTAAGTTGGAATGATATTGAATTAAAATACATATATATATATTTGTGATATTATCTATTCCATAATCAACCCAAAAGCCAGGAAGTGATTTGTTTTTTCAACAACTATATAATAATATTTTTATTATACAAATATAATCTCTGAATATTATATTAATATATTGCTTTTCAAAAATCACTATTTTTTAATATTTATCATAATATTTTTATTAATAATATATATTTATGATAATATTAATATTATTATAATATTTTTAATAAAATATTAAAATTTAAAAAATATCTAAAAAAATTTTCGTATATTATATTTCGATATAAGTTTATTTTTATAAGATTTTTCTATTTTTTTTTCTTAAGAAATCATTATGATAAAATTTAAAGTTCAATAATCTGGAATATTTAAACATATTGAAATCCATGGCATCATCAATAAATCAGTAGAATTCCATTGTGTATTAATAAATAAAATTATGAATAACTGATAATAATTTCTACATAAAATTTCTACATAAAATAACATTTAGTCCATGTATATTAAAGACGAATTTCAATTTATATTAAATATTATTTAATTTCATTTTTCATTATTTAAGTAAAACTAACTTAATTATATATAATAAGTTATATTATATATATAATTAAGTTATATATATAATTAAAAATAAAATTATTTCAGATTGTTTTAAAATTACAAAAATAGATAAATACTTATTTGAATTATTAACAAAAAAAAATTAATTAATTAAATTATAAAAAAATCATAAAAAAGATAATATTTTGTGCTTTTATTGTTGAACTATTGAAATATTATATTGAATTATTAAAAATTTAATATTATCTTTATAGAAATGAGAAATATTGATATATATAATTTATATATATATGTTATTATGCAAATATAATTTACAATAAAACCAAATTTTGTTTTTAATAATTATATTTCATTGTTTGTGGAAATTATAATTATAGTGTTAAATTTTATTAAAAATTAATGTTTGTAAATAAAATAATTAAAAAAATTAAGTTTTAATATCTAGTTCTTATATTCAATATAAATCAACACGCAACATTTGTTGTATAGATTATAAATTTTATGATACCAGACATAATTTTTAGAATTTTGATTTAGAAATTTGATCTTAAGCACTTAGAAAAAATTAGAATGTTTCATAATTTATATTACATTTTATAGATTAGCAGTATAAAGTTATTATTCTAAAGAAGATTAAGATTCTAAAGAATCATGGGTCCTGATAATTATTCTTAGTAATTTTAGGGGCTTGGTCTTAATCTGATAAAAAACTTATTATCGGCTATTGAGGACTAATCTTTTCCTTTCCTTCATATAGAATCCTTCAAATTAATCATACCACATGCAAAATCAGTCAACTCCGAAAAATTCATAAGTCAACTAGAAGATATTAACATTGATTCATAGAGTCAAAATATTTGGAAAATCCACGAAAAGTTTCAACCTCTCTGAAACCTTAGATGATCGGTTGCACAAAATGAGTGTATATTATTATATAACATTCTTTTAAATATGATAGAAAAACTTGAGACGCATTGGAATGGCCAATTTCAAGGTGATCATGTGCATCTAACACAATCCATTAATTCCACTAGCACATAGTTTCTGAAAACTCAAATATTCGATATTTGGAGCGATCTCGATTCGAACATTGATTCGTTGGAATCAAAACATCAAACATCATTATCATAATAATTTATGAAGTTTCTCCATGGAAATTTAAATAATCATTTGCACATCCAGAAAGTGTATATCATAGAATAATATTTCGCTGGACGTAACAAAAGTATCCGGAATACACCAAGGTAGTATCCAAGAAGAGAATCAATCTATATAGAGACTTAGATGATTGATTGTATATCCAAGAAGAAATCAGAAAAGAGATAATCACAGGACATTTACGTCCCTTCTAATCATGCATGTTTAACATGATTTATTCTAGGATAAATAATTGTATTGACTAATAATTATATAGTACTTCAGAGAAGTATTGTTCAGAAATCACGGAATCTAACAGTGAAGCAAAGATCATAGCAGCATATTTGGAAGGAATACATCAACATTGCTGATAAATTTGATGAAATGCAAATAGACAAATTAAGTTCGAAATTCAAAGAATTTCATGGATCTCAAAAAATGAGTTTTTTAAAAGGAAGAGAATGCTTTAAATATTTCCATATGATGATAACCGTGAAAAAATACATATACAACTTTACAAATTTAGAAAATTATCTAGAGATCTGTCTAATAATAGTTGTTTATTTACGTCGTGAAATTCACAACTTGGATTGCTTTGTTCGATTTTATTTTCCGTTTGCGTTTTTGTTCTCCGAATGTTGATATGAATTCGGAAAATATGATTTCAATGATGAAAATAGAAGTGGTATTCGACGGTTTTGTGAAATTGATAAAAATACCATTCAGTACATATCGAGAAAACGCTGGGTAGTTTATGAAATTGTACGAATTGATTACTGTTGCATACGATATTTGCGTCATATTCTATGGAAATGCGCTGTGTTAGATCACATGACTTCCATTTAAATTCGAAAATCAATGTGAAATATGATCTCTGTAGCAATGGACCCATTATCGAGAATCCAGTAGTATTCATCGATTCAGCAATGTCGATTTCATTCTTGATTTATAGAAGGATGAATATTTTTAAAAAATCTCAATTCATTCAAACTCTTTTCTCAAAAAAAGCGAGAACATTTCAAAATGGACAGTAAATTCATTTCAGTTGGACGAATATACTTCATGAATGTAAAAAAATCATATGTGATTTTTCGTAAATAGGAATATTGTACGTGACATACATAAAAACGTATAATATAATATAGAATTTAAGGGTGATTCCAACCAGAAGTTTTTCTACGAAATGGACTGCATAAACTCTTTTCTAACATCGAAAAAAAAAAAAAAAGAAAAGAGAGAGAGAACGCAGTTTCGTAAAATTTATATTTATATTTTTTGCTAACTTTATAACTAGACTATTTATCTTGAATTACCGTTGAACTATTGATTTATCAATTATTTGTATTGTTTCATTTCGCACTGAGATCGACATCGGGATCCATGTGGATACTAGCAGAAATTTTATCAGTGAAAGGGATCACACACAAACTAATTTTGTTGTTGAATATTAAAAATTATAGATTAGTACTATGAGCATTATTTTAAAAGGGAATAGATGGTGTCTGATTTGGTATATACTTCATTTGAGGAGAATCTTAAAAGAGGGATTAGGAATCATTTGAATTTTTTAAGCGATGAAGCGTTTTCATATATTTATATACAATCCTTATGTGGACTGAGATATATTTAACGTTCGTCGCCCAGCGTAATTTAGTTGAGTTTTTCACGGGCTCAAATATTATTGTTAGAAAGCCAGAATGTAAACAGAGCGATAAATGGAAGTACCAACGATGCTATTCGAATAGACGTATGCGTGGTGCGTGACCTAATGTTACCGAACTTTTAAGTGATTACAAAATTATTTAATTCCAAAGAGCAATAAATTTTTTAGAAAAAAGATTGCAGAAGAGATCTCGTTCAATTAGTTGAGAAGCATACTTTTTCTGATATATCAGTGATTTTTTACATTCAAAATGTTTTTTGCACACCGTGAAAATATAAATGATAATGAAGAGAATAGCGATGAAGAAATAGTGAGTTTAGAAGAAAGATTATAAATAAAATTTCGAATGATGAGGAATGCAAGTGAAGAAATATTAGAAGAGCTTGTTATAAATAAAGAAGAGGAATTGACCACTGCTGATGATTCCTTGGACACTATATAATGGAACGAGTTCGTTAACAAGCAACAATCATTTCCTGGAAATGATTCACTGGAAAAAGTGGGTTTCTGTTGGATTTGTTATGAGTTCGAGTGAAATTCTTTCGTTATTTTTGGATGAAAAAGTAATAAGCTTTTTAGTTACAGAAATTAATAGATATGCAGAACAAAAATTGTTTCAACGTGGAACGACCGATCACTCGCTCGACTGAAGAACTCGATCGAAATTTACCATTTCCGAAGAAATTACAATATTTATTGCACTGATGATGATTTGAATGAGTCTGGTACAAACAGTGCTCATTAGATGTTGATCAACGGATCTTATTTATAATTTTCCATTTTCGTGCAGCAGAATGTCTCGTAATTGATTTGAATTATTATTAACAAATTTGCATTTTGTAACAACGAAAAACATAGAACAGAATAGTAGACCTGGAAGAGTTTTACCACTCATACACATATCGACAAGACAATACAGACAATTATCAAAAAGTCTTTTCGTCAGATCAAGATATTGTAATCGACGAGACAATGATTCTTTGGAGGAGATGATTAGTATTCAGGCAATACATACCAACTAAATTGTGTAAGTATCAGATCAAACTATTTAAACTTTGCTCCACCGAAGGATACATATGATCCGCGAAAGTGTATGCTGAACGAAATACAAGTGAAAAAAGGAAAGTTGACCGTTGATATGTTTGCACTGAATTTACTGCACAGACAAATTGCTAAACAAAAGATGTACTTTGTTCATGAACAATTTTTATATAAATTACGAATTAGCATTCAAGTTTTTAAATGTTAAGGCACATGTTGTTGCATGTTACAACAAAAAATTTATGCCAAATTTTGTTATGTCTTACTCATTGAAAAGAGATGAAATAATAGCACGGGAAGATCTCAACGACATTGTGATGCTAAAATATAAAGATATTCATGAATATCTGGAATGTTGAAATATTATACAAAGCAAGCTCATTACTTCAACTTCAAGCTCGAATTCCACTTATCGTGGTCAGAAAATGAAACTCAAGTGGCATCAAGTGGTATCGTAAATTAGGATTACATTTTCTCTTAGGAATAACGATCGTAAATGCACATATCGTGTATCAAAAAGCCACAAATAAAAAATGGGAATAAGAAAATTCCGAAAACTTCTAATTAGAGAATGAATGTCCTCGGAAAATACTATCATAAACAATAAAAGAAAGAAAATAAAGAAAGTGTCTTACTATTTAGAGGTTCGTAAGAATTACCAGGATAAGCCTATAAAAAGAACATACGTCCTATGTTACCAAAAGAAAAGACAAATTATCGAATGCCAGGAGAAAAATGTTAAAAAAATTACTATTGTCCCAATTGTCCAAAATCACCATAAATGTATTTGGATTGTTTTAACGAATATTATAATATAGGCGTAATATAATGTAATATTTTATAATAAATATAAATTAATAAAAAGTATAGTATAATGTGAGTATTTTTAATTTTTTTATTTTGTATATTTTAAAATAAAATTTAATTGGGATATATTTATATATATTATATTAGTTCTTAGTTTTCATTAATCACCTGTAACACCGATTTTGAGTCAATTGTTCTCAGACTGTAACACCTCTATTTCAACTTTTTTGCTTCCTACTTTGTTCGTTTCAATCGTTTGGAAACTTTCCAAAGTCAATCTCAAGTATTCTAATCTGAATATAAACCTCTAATTGACTGTCCATCTTCAACTCAGTAGTCAAAGTCTGTATTATCGGTGGAAATTCGTAACACTCTCCTATGTTATCACATACGGTATAATTTTAAATTTAAAATTGTATAAAGATACAAAATGGTTAAATTCTAAATTCTATGATTTCAATATTTTATATTTATATTCCATTAAATTTTTTTTAAAATTACGCCTTAAAATTTTATTTTTCTTGAACAAGAAGACGTCATCCATAATTAGACCTCCCCTGTCAGCATATGGAAGCAAACCTGTCACTTAAATATGAGTAAGTAGCGATAAACATGTTAAATCCATTTCTTATTTAATAATCTTGTCAAATCTTTCCATTCTCCGGCATTTTTCCATTGTAAAAATATTTTTAACACTTTCATGTGATTGAAATTTTTTAGATAGAACAGTTATCAGTGAATGATGCAACATTTTTGCAAGAATATGTCAACGAAATACCATGGCGCGGCGTTAATAATTAAACAGATATGTAATTTTATCACACAAATGTGTATATAATATAATATAGTATATACAATGTAATAAGTATTTATATTTAGCATTTATAGAATAGCGATTATATATATATATAATAAAGCGATTCAATATATTAATTAATATTAGTTATCTTTATATTTATAGTTATACAAATATATACAAATTCATAGATATGCAAATTCATATATAAATTAGTCTAATAATCCAAAGTCGAAAAATTCATAGATATATTTTACATTCATAGATTCATAATTCATATTATTGCATATATTAGACATTTAATTGTTTTGTGTAATGACCTAGAGTTAAATCTTATATATACATTATATATTACATAGTTTTTCGAATTTTGATTTAGAAATTCGATCTTAAAAATCTATAAAAAGTTAAAAATTTTCTAATTTATAAATCAGCAATATGTTACCATAAAATCATTATCCCGAAGATTATGATAATTATCTCGGTAATTCTGAACTTGATCTAGCAAGAAATTTTTGAATCATTTATGAGGATCTCCCTTATCAAGACAAAAGATTATTCTAAAGTTTTCAATAATTATATCATCACGATATATCATCACAATAATATCTCTTAATATCATACAATTTTTATCTGAAACATTTTTTTGTATTTCTGATAGTAACAGAAATAATCACATGTATACATTACATTTAAAACATAATCATTGATTTTAATTTACGAGATATTTGGATATATTTTTAATTATTTAAGTTAAAAAATAATCGTTACTATTACATTGAATTTTATTTATATATATATATTCAAAAGAATTCTTCTAAATGAATAAAAATAAAATTTTATGATCATCATGTATCTATTAATATATTACGCCAGATAATTAAAAAATATATATATATAAAGATTAATCATAATTACTTTCTTGTAGATTTTGATAGACTTAAAATATGTCAAACCTAAACTATACTATTTTTTTAAAATGAATATAAAAAGAAATTTAATTTAGATTTTGATAAATATTCATTAATATTATGATTTAAAAAAAAGAAGAAAATTTTTTTTGCGTAAATAACATAGAATATTAATAATAATTTGAAGTACCATAAATTCTTATGAAATTTGCATTACGTTAATTTGTATAATGGAGATGTAAAAAAAAAAAAGATATTAAAGAAGATATTAAGACATTAAAATGAACAAAAATAAAGTTTTTTATTATAACGAAGCATAATAATTGAAATAACGTTTAAAATAAAGTGAAAATAGATAATACATTTCAATTAATTAAGGACTTGCATAAGAAGCAAGAAATAAAGTTGTTAATATAATTAAAAATATATTAATAATATAAATATAAATTAGATAGTATTACTATCTAAATTATCAAATTTAAATATTGGAAATGTTTGAGAATATAATTTTAAAAGACAAGTTTATATAAATAAATTCATATAAATAATCATTAATTTTTCTAAAAGATCTTGTAAATACCATAAAGATTATGTAGAAATACGACAATTTAAACGCACTGTATAAATCAATATAACTGTGTAAACCAAATCGTTTCTTAAACTATAAATGAAAATGATAAAATATATAATCTATTGAAAATTTTTTTTATGAAAATATTGTTTTTTTTTGTTTTATTTAATATATATTATTACATATTATATATAGTTTAATTCATTTGATCTTCTTTTATAAAATATGAAAATATTTTTATACTAAATAAATAATCTTCTATAATAATTCTATAATTAAATATAATCCATTATAAAAAAATGAAAAATAAAAATAATTTAAAATTTAATGATATACAAAATGATATATAAATGATGATTCAAAATAATATTGAAAAAACAAGCATTTAATCAAACTATGTTGCAAACTATATATCATATTTATATACATGTATCATCGATACATATATAATCGATCAGCTTTAATTTTCGAGATATTTGCAAAAAAAGAATGTTATTATATTATTATATAGAATTTTATTCGTAATGCATTCAATGTATGTGTATACATACGATATATATTTATCTTGCGTTAAATATATATTACGATCACTAATATATATAGTGACAAAAATTATTTTTTTATAACAATGATATATCTTTTCTCTTACTTATATTGAGCTTATGATATTTTGGAAAATCACCATATGTACAATTAGTATTTATCTATAAAGATCTTTGAAATCCACGGAATATGAAAATAAAACAATTTTTGCGCGATTAAAATTATAATGAAATTTGATGATGATTGAAATATTAGCTCACAATTAATTTATCAATATTTATTATTATAAATTTTTATAATTTTAAAATATCATTTATATATATTCATTTAAAATATCATCACATTTATTTGATCAATATAATTTTTAATTGTTAATATTTTATTTTCGTTTTCGATGGAATTTTTGAATCTATAGAATGTCCAAGCTTTTTATGAATGTATAGATGTTAAGTATGTCAATAATATAGATGAGTATACATTTTAATGCCAGTTATGTTTATAAATAGGTGATAAATAGCAATCATATATTAATATATAAGTTAAACATAAAACGTATAAGTATAGGCAAAATTTTATATAATAATAGCAATAATTTTTTACAAATATTTTAAAAATTTTATTAATTTTGTTAATTATTAATTAATGTCAGATTATATAAAAAACGATTATATAAAAAAAATTGTTAAAAATCTTATCTTTTATAATAAATTTAAAAATTATTAAATCGATAACATGTGCTTTTTTTTTCTATATAATTATCAAAATATTGATATATATTTTCAGTGATCTATAAGAAAAATATTTCAGAAAGACAAATTCTTGAACACAATATTTATATATAATTAATGGCTGTTAATTATATAAGTATATATTTTTAATATATTTACATATTATAAGTTTAAAAAATATCAAATTTAAAAATTGATTCATATCGTAGATCAAAATAGATAGATTGGGTTAAAATAATAGATATTAATATTTATATACTAATATTAATAAAAATTGAGGATATTCAAAATTTTCGATAGAAAATCGAAAAAAAGATTTCAAAATTGATTTATAAAAATGTATTCGTAAATTTAAAAAAAATGCTTTTAAGGGCCCTACTTTGAAAAAAATTTATTTGTAAAGATCTATTTGTAAATTCTATAATAAAGCTTTCAAATTAACAATTTATAATAAAAATTTCTTAATTTTATAATTTACATTTATAATCAATCAAAATAAAATTTGCATCATTAATAACGATAATTAAAAATAATTTTCGATTCTTTTATTATAATCAAACAAATTTTTTCAATAATTGTTATTCGTAATTATTATAATTTATAATAATTATTCGTACAAAAACAATTATAAATTTTTTTAAAGTTAGATTTGAAATATGAAAAATTTCAAAACTAATTTTTACAATTATTTTCGATTACTGAATCTTTCTTTCTCGAAAAGTATTCTCGAAAGAAAAATTCTCGAAAAAAAAAATATATATATATATATACATATGTACTATAGTATATATTACATGTATTTATATTATAGTATATATTACATTTTTTCAATTAAATTATTCATTTTTCATTAAATGAAACAATTTATAAATTATTTGGTAATTATATTATGAAAATTATTTTATATATTTGAAATTATATTGTTGAGGTAAAAATTATTATTTTTTAATATTAACACAACAATTAACAATTAATTTAAACACAATAAAAGAACATGGTTATGGTATTAAACGAGAAAATATTATTGATTCCCTAAAAAAAAATTATTTCTGCACAAAAAAATGAAAAATAAAAAACAAGAATATATTAAATTCATTATCTTATATTAATTAATTCAGCATGAATTAATTAGTATCAAGTATATAATACAATAAATAATTGTTTGATAATTTTAAAATATTAAATATTTTTATTATAACAACATATGTATGTATTATATGTATTATTTTTTATTTATATGCTTTTTAGTGATCCAATAGTTTCCAAAAAGAGAATAACAAATTCAAAAATAATAAACGAATTTGATTACAAGAGTAATAACAATATTATCTCTATTATTAAAAGAAAGAAAATAAATATTTTTAAGAATTTTAATATCAATGATTCTCAAGCAGATAGTTCAATTCATATTACAATAAATATAAAAATTGTGGAAGATAAGATATTATGATCAAAATAATTCATATGATTTTGTAAAAAAATCTAAACTATAATTCTTTCTGTTTAACAATTCTATATTGAAAATTCACTGAAAATTCACGAAGCATACTATTAAGCATAATAGCGTACGGTATATATTAAAATAAATCATTTTGGTACAGATTTTAATTTATTTTTAATATTTTTAAATGTTTCCAATCGATGGAAAAAACATTTCCATCGAATCATGAAAAATTTAATGTAAAATTTAATCCTAACAATTGAATATGTTAATGAAATTTTTAAATTACATTACAGAGTTGTGTATTAATGAGTCTAATGAGTAGAAATTTTTTGTAACCTAAATATCATAGTATACTTGTCGAATAAAAAACATCATAAGCGGAATATAAAACTTTTGGAATATTAAATTCTTACATAACTTTTTATTATATTGAGATGCGAAATTGAAAATTAATAATGAAATTGAACTTGACTATAATATTATGATTAATTTATTATCATAATATTATAGTCAATATTTTATTATAATAAAATATTTGTTTAAATGCATTGATAATTTTTTTATCAGCACAGAATTAATCAAATTTTTAAAATTTGATTGAAAAAATTTTAAAAATATACAGTTAAAAAACAAGAAGAAGATCCTAATCAAAAAATAAAAATCAGTAATCAAATCAGTAAAATCAAATACTTTCGAAATTGTTTTATGTAATTATTAAAAAAATAATTTAAAAATTGTTTTATTTCTATAAAGAATAATTTCTAATAAAGAATGTAATAATAAATAAAATGAAATATTGAAGAAAGAAAAAAATAAAATTATCCTTCGTCACATATATAATATTTATATAGTTGGAGTTGATAAATATAATAAAATATTATATGTATATCTTAGATGCATATAGATAACAATACTGGATAATATTATATATAGATTTAATACTGGAAAAAATCACATTTATATGTATAAAAATATATATTTAAAGAAAAAAGAGATTATTATACAAATATTGCGATTTCGGTATGACTTTATATATTATTTCTGAGATAAAATGCGAATGGAAATAAGAAAAACATTATTTTATCGTTAATAAAAAAAACATACAAATTAATAAAACTACCAAAGCATAATTTGAAACAGTGTAATTTAAAACAACAAAAGTAATTTAATTGTTTAATATGTGAAAAATCCAATTTATATAATATGCAGAAGAAATTTATATGTATGCTTGATATATATATGTAAATATTATTTATTAGGTCATAATTTTCCAAATATATATTTTATATTTAGTTTATATCATGCTTATTTAATATTGTAAAATAGATAAACTTTTATATTATCATAATTCACTTTATTACAATTTTGATAAACAGTAATAATAAAGATACATCGATAAAATTTGAAATATCGATTTTACTCAATATTTTTAAATACCTTTTAAAACAAGAGGAACGTTTAGTATTTAAATGATTGACTTGAATTTTACAAAATTTATTGTATAAAAGACAAATAAAGTATGAAGAAAAGAATATCGCTTTGCATATCCTTTTTTTTGTGGAAATGCAATTATATTTTATAAGTAAATTATCAATGCAAAAATGTATAAATATAATACATATAATAGTATTTACTTTTATTCATCTAATAATTATAAAGATAAAATATAAAATATAAGATTTTTGCGCTTGCACGAGATATTTATAAATAAACTATTTTTAAGTTTTATATGTACATGTAATGCAAGTTTATAAGTTAACTAGATTAAGTTGGTTAAATAAAGCACGTTTTAAGAGATGAATTATAATTTATATATAATTTATATAGATTTTTTATTTCATATAATTTTTTATAATCCATATAATTTATATTAAACGCGATATTTGTCAATATTATGAATTCAAATCTTTGACTCTATACCCTAAACTAAAATTTTGCTATTCTATTATAAAAGAATGCAAAAAGTCATTAATATTAAAACTACAAAAATTCAACAATAAAACTATTAATCTGATAATTATTATATTTATTTATATATATTATTTATATATAATATAGCTTTTATTTTATATATTTTCAGGTTTTAAGATACATATATATATATGATTTTGTATTCGTTATATTTTCTTTTCAATTTGTTTATATTTTTTTTTATTTTGCTTCATTTAACACAAATTTGAATTGAATCATCAATTGATATTTTTGTATACCAACTTTTACACCGTTATATAACAGTTTGTTTTGGTTTTAATAATCGACTTCAGATATCCTAGGAATATTAACACAATATATAAAGAATGAGTTTAATAAAGTTTAATAACTAGGCCGGATTATAATTGTGTTTCTCTTGAAGAATATGAAATGAACTATTTTTAAAAAATTTTATTGATAAATTCTTTTTTTTTCTTAAACTTCAACATTACGAAATAATAATAATAATAATAATAATAAATCATAAATACACGCAATAAGAGAATAATACAGTTATAATAGAACAATTATAATATTGTCGCACATTAAAACCCTTTTTTTAAAATAACTATAAAGAAAAATGATGAATAATATTCGATAGATAATGCTAGAATTCAGCCTAGAATAATTCAAAATTGTATATCAAAGTACAAAAATATACCCATGAAAAATGCTCTTCTATGTTGAATTTAAATCAACGACATCATGGATCAATTGCTTGAATAATTCCTAAAAAAAATTTTTTGAACTACTATTGATCAGCGTATATTTACCATAAATCTCATCAAGGATAAAGTAGTTGATGTATAAAACTATATCCGATCTGGGGCAAGAGTGTATCGAAACTCGTTATTCATATATTTATTCAACTTTAATTAAAGATTTCAAGTATTTCCTCAATATTTTATCATCCAGCTTCACGATCGCGAACATAAAGATTTAAATAAAAGTATTTAGTGCTAAAATGTATATATAAAATGTAAGTATATATATAAAATAAAAGTATAGAAAAAAAATAAAGAGCAATTAAATTCAATTCTTTTACTGAATTACAATTTGATTATATTTGATCAATGTTGATGACTGCGAAGTGAATGATAAATACATTGTCTTCGCAAAGAATCCATTTCTGCAACTTTTGAACGTTGAATTAAATGAATAATAAAAACTTGCAGGATATTTCTTATAAATGATTATATTAGAATAATATTTGGCAATTCTTTTCAAAGATAAAAATGAAATAAAGAATTTTAAGAAAATCAAATCTTTTCCTGAAAGAGACAGATAAGAAAATTAAAAATGATAAAAAAAAAGAATTTGTAGATGGAAGAGTATGAAGAGTTTGAAAACTAATAGAGTATATCATTAAATTTATTTTATCATAGATTTCTATAATAAAATGAATAAAAAGATAATCATTGAGAACGTATGCTATATGTTAAATAAATTGGATTATGTTTTATAAAAAAAAAAAAAAAATGTAAAGATAGTAATTCACTTAAAAAATTCACTTTATTCTCTTACAAAATTATCAAAAAACAAAATGTCTTACAATATATATATAGATGGACAGAAAAATGTGGTGACATCTATAAATATTCAATTACAAATTCAAAGGATTTATATCGTTTGTGTCTGAAATGAAATCTTTCGAGTCGGTATAAAGGTAAGAGGAATATTTCTCTTTTTTGTTTATCGATATATACAATCGCTATAATCTTATCTATATGTAATAATTAAAATAAAAAATTTAGTATTTTTATGAATGTATTAAGATGAGATCAACAAGAAAGATCTGCATTTTTTCTTTAAAATTAATTTAAAATTTAAAATTAAAATATTTCTTTTGAGGCATGATTGTACGATGATCCTAAACACAACATAAAAAATTCAATTCTAAAAAAAATGCATTTTTGTTGAATATTACAAAAATTTGAAAGAATATAGATTAATTAAAGTGAAAAACTCAAGAAATATAACAAAGATTAGATTTTTTTTATTAAAGATTAGCTTAGAATAAAAAAATTCCAGATGAAAAAAACAAATGTAATTAATTTTATGCAATCAATGCAAGAAGATCTTCTAAACAAGAGAATAAAAGAGAAAAATAGCTGAAGAAAAATATAACAATTTTTCACTTTAATAATGAAAAAAGAAAATAACAATAATAATAATCAATCATTGAAAGAAACATTTTAAAAAATCATTCGAAAATAAGAGATAAATATAATAATATTTTTAACATGAAAGAAAGATTAAAGAGTTCTCAGATACAATAAGATATGAAGCATTTAACAGCATGAGATTCATCATTATCCACAATAAACTTTTGTTTCCAGTTAAAATATAATAATTATAATAGATATAAAAAAAAAGAATTAGTTTTATTAAAAATAATCATGTTTGGAAATTTTTTAATTTTCTATAACTAAAAAAATCTAAATAATAAAATCTAAAATTTTCAAATTGAAAAAAGACAAAAATATTTCAGTCAAATGAATTCAAAGCACATCTAATTGCGAAAGACTTCGCAATTCTCTGGATTAGATTTTAATAATTTAATTTTTATTTTTAAATAATCGATCAGATTTCTTTAATAATGCAACTGATTGTTAATCTTTTGGATATTACCATAAGTTTTCTTAAAAGAGAATTAAAAGAGAACAAAATGTTAATATATTCGTGGGATAATTCATTGAATATTCCATCTAAATCTAAAACTAAAATAAATATAAAATTAAATATATAAAAAATCGATTAAGACTTATTTATTATATATTATAAATAATTTAAATTTGTTTTAAATGAAATAAGGGAATAAAATAATAACAGGGAATAAATTAATATAATTGAAAAAAACAATTTCATTTACAATTTCTATCTCGTATTGTGTAATATAAATTTCATTTATTTATAATAATAAATAAACTTCAATCAATATTTGTGTATAATTATTTTTGTATTTATTTCGATCACTAAAATTAATCCAAAAATTCATAAATTTATTAATATTCTATATATATAGTAATCGGAAGATCTAAAATAACCCGAGAAAAGTTATATAGCATCAAAGCAAATACTATTAAGATATAGAATGATATTATCTATTATAAAACTACCTATTTATAATAAACGACCTATTTATAAAACTGAAATTCAAATATTGTATATTTAAATCATATCACAAAAATGAGGAGATCTATGAATCAATAATAATCATATATGTATATAGATCATATATAGTATACTTAGTAAAAATAAAAAAAAAGAAAGATTTATTAAAAATACAGTTAAATATAAAAATCACGATAAAAATTTAAAAATGCGAAATCTATATAAATATCTATTAATCAAAAGTATCATTGATGATTTTTTTTTTATACATGACTTATATAGCATATAATTTAAAAAAATAATTATAGAAACAAATTTTCTAATCTGAAATCTTATGGGAATATGTTTATTCCTATAGATTTCAGATAACTATTGTCATATAACTATAATTATCATATAACTATGAATTTAAATAAAATATTACAAATAATATAATCCTGAATATTCTATATAATAATTTGCTATAACTTGTTGAGAAATTTTTGTTAAATGACAGATTATATAACATATACATTCCATATTATATTAAACTAAAATTTTGAAACATCTAATGCTGAAAATAGATATGTAAATGCATATATTTAACAATGAATATGAATTTATTTTTTTGTTGAGAGATATGTAAGCGACACTATATGATGCTATTATATATTCAATTGAACAATTTTATTTTATTTAACATAAATTTTACCTAACAAAATGTTTATAATTCTCGTTAATTAAGTCTTATTAAGGAGGTATATGTGAACTTTTTTTATTATGAAAGCATTATGATGTTTAGATTGTATTGTTTCAATTTCTTTTAATAACTATTATTTCCATAGTTGGAAATATATCCTCACATATCCAAATAGATTTGTAAATCAGCTTTTTTTTAGAATTTGGTTCAAAATATTTGTCTGTGAGTCAATATATTTATTTTTTTTTTGTTTTATTTGTTTTATTTATTTTTTTTTTGTATATTTTATTCCATATTAATTTTATATCTAAATGCATTTTAAAATATTTTATCATATTTTTATTTGTGATAGATTTTTATTGTTTGTAGTATTAGTATTAGTATATCACTACTATATAAACAATTGAAAAACTCTGATATTTTAACTCTCGTTAAAATAATGAATTTTATTGACTTTATTTTAAACTTGGCTCAATATTCTCATCGATTATCTTTCTGGCATAAACTCAGAAATTAATGTTTTATATTATCAAATTAAAAAAGAAATAAATTTATTCATAAATATTATTAAAATGGATAAACTTTGTATTGCGAAAATGAAATTATAAATGAAATAATAAAAAATTGAAATATAAATTGAAATTAAATTATTAATATTTTATATTATTAAAATGTTGATTAACAATCATTTAATGCTAAATTTTTATTAGAGTTTAAAGTATACAATATAAAATTATAACATTATAAAATTATAAAATATATATAAAATAATAACTTTTTTGATAAAAATTTAAAAATATTTTTAAGTACTTTAAATTCATGTTTTTTTTAAGATGTATATTATCAATATTTAAAATTATTAAAAATTATTTTATGCTTTATTAAGTTTAATTTTGACTATATTTTTGTTGTTAATTAACATTAAATTAATTTCAAAAATTCATAATTATATAAAAATGTTAAGATTACCTTATTTGTAATACTTGTTTTTAAAATTATTTATCTGTTTAATATAAAATTACAAAATATTAAAATAAAAATCGTTAAATAAAAAACAAACCTTTAATTCGTTTTCGCAATATTTCTAAATTGTTGAAAAAACTCTCAGGTTTAACCAATTATTTATTATAATTATAAATTGAAATTTAATAATAAAGTGAATGAAAAGTTATAACATATTTATTATAAGATTCTATATCCTATTTTTCGCAATTGCTTTTTAATATGTATGAATGTATCAATATAATATATTATTGTTATTTACATATATTATACATACTTTATAAATTTATAAAAATATATTTTTAAAAGATATAAAGACTTATATATCTATCATGTACTAAATTCGATTATTTTATCTTTGATATTAAATTTATTAAAATGATGCAATTAAAAAATATGATAAAAAATATTAGATTCAATACAATAATGTTTTCTAAAATGTATTTCATAAATAAGTAATTCTAAATTTAAAAAATAAAATAATTTTTTATATTTGAAAACAAATATAAGTTAGAAAAGATTTATTTAATATAGTTCAATAAGTTTTTATATTGGAATGTTTTATAATATACAGGATGAAAGCAATATATCAGAATTTCAGATTTTATTTTAGAATCTGATTTAATAATAATCTAGAAGAAATAAGAAAAGTTCATATAATCATACATCTCACTTTCACTTTTATAAGATACAAAATATCTTAATAAATGATTTTTTATTTTACTAATCGATATTTAATTTTACAAAGAGTATGCTTATATTTATAAGAGATGCAAATAAGCGTGACTACTGTATATTTTAACACATACTTGCAATTTTATGGATGTAATTAATAATTTTTCAATATCTCTTGATATTTCTCGAATATGAAACATCTATTTCAGTTCATCAAGATATAAAATAAAAATAAAAGAAAAATATATGTGTATATAATCTTTTTTCTTTATTCTACATATTGAAATATTGATATTACTGTATATCCTGTACATTCGATACAAATATTATTTTAAAAAGTATTTTTGTAATAAATAATAAAATTCATTAATTCATTAATATTTATAGAATATATTTTAATTTTACATCATAAAAAATGAAAATTGAAATTTAATTTTTATATTAATAATAATGATCAAAATTATTGATAAATTGTTGATGGGGGTTATTAAAAAGCAAAAAATTTAAGAAAACATTCTATAAATATATACAAAATGAATCACATAAAACCTAAATGTTTGCGTTATTAATTTTTATATTTGAGGATAAAATTATATGATTTGAATCGTACATAATGATGAAAAAAACCTTTATTATTTTATTACATTCTATTTTAAGAATATGTATTTTTTTAAATGGTATCATATATTTTTTATTGTATTAAATTTTTTATTGTAATAAATAATGCCAAAAAAATTTATTAAATAATATATGACTTTGAATTTAAAAATTAATTTAATTGTCCTGTATATTAATCATTTCCGACGAAATTTCGATACAATTATTCTTTTTATATTCTCTAGAGCAATTGATTTTTTGCAGTAAATATTTTTCAATTTTCCCCATAAATCAAGTAAAATAAGATTTGAAGAGTTATATTATGCTTCGTATGAATATGTTATCGCCGTAGCCGGGTTAACTTCGTCGCGGTGGACTAGTTAAGCGTCGGGCGATGGATTATTAGAAAACTGTGCCTCGCACGTACGTACAAGTATCGTGTCCGACGGTCGGAGCACGATTTCACTCGATTACGAATTGACTACGACTTGCTCTGCCCGAGAGTTTGTGCGGTAGTGAAAAGATTAGCCAGGAAGAAAGTGGCTCAGCTCGACTCTCTTCCTAACTAATTGGGAGTGTCCTAATTATGAGTAGAGAATGTCAATAACATCACTCGATTTGCGATACGGGCCAAAGCCAGGATAGCAGGTGTCTTTTGTATACAACTTAGGTGGCACGCAGTAAACGTTCTGGTAAACCTAAACAAAGAGCCATGTGTATTTGCCCTATCAATGACTTTGATAACAGTTTCGGGTTTTATTTAAGTCCACCAATGATCTTCTGTTTATAGTCCGCGATAACGTTTGCGAACAGAATATTTTATCAAAAATAAAGTCTTTGAAGAAAATAATTAAATATATGTATTGAAGTACTAAAAATCATGATTTTAAACATTTAATTTCATTGAAATAAAATAATTTTCATAGTGATTGTACTCTTGATCAAATCTTAATTTCTTAATTCAAAATCTTTTCAAGATCATAATATATTAAATCAATCTATCTTAAAATCATCTATAATTTAATATAATAAAAAGTATATAGTCTCATTTAAAAAAAAAAAAAAAAACATCCATGATTGAACTCTAAAGAAAATAATCTTGAAAAAAATTTTTTTTTCATCATTATGTATAATTCTTCAATCATATAATTTTATCCTAAAAAATTTTTGAATTATAATTAATGATAATGGAAATATTAATTTTAAGTGTTTTATTTTGTCATAAATTGCATGTATTGCACTCATTCTGTGCAATACATAAATTTCTTGTATTTGTTTTTTTCTTCTTAAATCTTTTTATAATATATTACGTATATTAAACATTTATATGTACAAACATATCTGACATATGACAAATCACAAAATTAACAGAAGAAAAATGCTTATGATAGCAATAGCTTTTTATCTATGTTTTTGAAGAATTGAAGGTCATGCATTTTTAAAATAAATTGTGCAAAAGATCAATTGTGTAAGTGTTTAATGATTTATAAGGACACTACCTTAATCTGCAATTGCAATAGTTTAAAATAAAATAAACAACATATGATAAATGTGAAAATCATAAAAAATTATACATAATTTCTACCACATATACAGAGCATAAATGAGTGCATATGTAACGATTAATTTAACATTATTAATATACTAATTTAAAATATTAATATTATATTTTATTATTAAATATTAAATTATTAAACTAATATGTTTATAACTACGTACTTGTGTGATAGAATAATAGACATAATAGATATAATAAAATTTTATCGGTAAATTTTATCGAAGAAAAATATAAGAAAAAAATTCGTAAAATATAGTATCTCTAATCTAACATGATAAATTTTATATAAAACAGTAAAAATAATTCCACATTAAATTAATCAGATAAAAATATCTTATATATATGTTTGATATATCTGGTGAAATTATTTTGCATCCAAAACATTCGCATATTTTAAATTTGACACGATATATACATTGAAATAATACAAGAATGAAAGATTTTCATTCTTTGTCTTTCTTTATAAAAGTTTTATATTATATAATATTATATATTTTTATTTTAATTTTGTATTTTAATTATATTTAATTTAATATATAATTTTCTTCTTTTAAAAAAAATGTTATAATTTAATGATACAAAACTAAATCAGCTATATTTTTAGTTATATAAAAACTAAATCAATCAAAATAATAAAAAAAGTTATGTTTCGTATAATTTTAATAAAATCAGAATATTTTATCAAATATATTATTAAAATAATATTATTTTATTAAACTAAAAATTTATAAAAAAATTTTATATGACAAAATTTTATTTTGTTTTCGATTTATCTATATTTATACAAAATGAGGCGTTTAAAATATCTGAATAAATCGTTTGCTTTTTATAATAGGAAAAAAAAAATATGAAATTAAATTTGCTTAATTTCGAAGAAAGATAATTTGTCAAAGTTTTTTAAATATAATGATGATTTTTTATTTACATTACATTATTTACATCTGATAGAATTGTATTTCAAAAAAATATAATAATCGGCAATTAAAAATAAATAATATACAATTAAAATTTATTTAAATTCATTGGAAAATAAATTATTTCAAAGCACTGATCGAAATTTCGTATTTTTTCTTATTGCTGATATATACTATATTGACATATAAATTTCGACTAAAAAATTTCTTTTTGTATCGTTTTTTATTATCCATATTTGAAAAATTTCTGTTATTTAAAAAAACATTTGAAAATTTGATACGGAAAATCTTTCAGAATATAAATGCACTATTACTTCCACAATTTTGTGACATTTACATTGATTAAAAATTATATTTT
Source organism: Apis florea (assembly GCF_048593485.1). Lineage (NCBI taxonomy): Eukaryota > Metazoa > Arthropoda > Insecta > Hymenoptera > Apidae > Apis > Apis florea. Next base: position 3,121,355 of record NW_028256702.1, read on the forward strand.
CTTCTTGTATAATGCATTTTGAAATTAATTTAAAGAATTATTATAACACATATTTTATAGCTAATAAAAATAGTACAATATAGAGAGAGAACAAATATAATTGAATGTTTATTTATTTTTTTCTATAATTCATATATCAACAATAAGAAAAGACACAAAATTATTTACTATTTTAAAATAATTTATTTTTCATTGTTAACTTTGAGTGATTTTATTTTCAATTGTAAATCATTGTATTCATTTTAAAACTTTCTATCACAATATAAATAAAAAAAAAAAATCATGTATTTAGAAAACTTTTAATATCAAATTTTATATCCTTGAAACTAACAATAAATAAGTTTAGCTCGACATATTGTAAAATATAGCGATTAGTTAGAGCGAATACTTAGACAAATTATTTTAAATAATCACTATGTAAAATTATTTTCTATTGATTTTCCTATTTTTAATGAAAACATGTAAGACGACGCATAGTAGTTATCTTTAATGATATTTTGTTAATGATAATATTTAAATTGTAAAAAAAAAACATATTAAAATGAAACTTAAACTGGATAATATAATAATAGTTATATCAAATTGTACATTAATTGTAGAAAAAAATGTACAAAAATTATTATTAATTTTATTATTATTACATATTAATTGTTATTATTCACATATTATATAAGAACATCAAATACTTATTTACACATATATAATATAAAAATAATAAAAAATATATAATCACAAAATCCAAAGTTTAGATTTTAAGAATATTTAGAAAAATTTATTTTCCTATTTCTCGCACTGTTATAATAGATATAAACAAACAAAAATATCGAAACAGTTATTAGTTACAGTTACAGAACATTTTTAATCATTATAGAGAAGCGAATATATTGAAAAAATTACGAAAAAATTGAAATTAAAAAAATGATATTGATTGATTTTTTTTTATAAATTGTGATTATTGAGTTTATAATTTTAGCATATTATACTTATAAATTGCATTTTTAATAATATATAACCAAGAAAAATAACAAAACATTAATATTTGATTTTATCAAAATAAACATTGACATTGACATGTAAATTACATTGACATTTGTAATTTTTTACACTATAAATATAAACTATAAAAACTATAAAAATTTGTTTTAACTATTGTTTTTCAGAAAATGATGATTTTGAATACAGTTCGATTTTCAACTTATAAATGTTCGATGAAATTGAAATTTAAAGATTATAAGAGAGCATGCAATATATTGTCTGTCAAAAAAATATTGGCATATTCTTTAAAACATGATAATTTTTTTGGACTTAATTTTTTTACATGTTATCTAATAAATTATTCTATTTAATTTTTAAAAAAAATCAAGTTCAATTTTAAAAAAATTATATTTTAAAATATGTATCAATATTTTTTCGACCGATTATATATAATATTAATTATTATATAATTAAATATAAATAATAGAGATATATTCTATGTAATATGAAATTGTCAATATGGTGATTTTTTCCAAATTTTAATTTTTGTTTATTTTTTTTTTAAATTCTATTTTAAAAATATTCAAACAAACTATTTCATTATTACATCTTTAATAAAAAATAAACTAATCATTCTCAATTGAACTCATGTATTGTTATTTTATGCCTATTTTTTAACGTGCACATATTTTGGATCTAATTTTATCTCTATATTAAATTTTATTGTTAAAAATAATATAATATGGTAAAAATATTTTTCAACGTAATCCTTAACAAATTTCAATTTTCTGTTCGGATTAATTTTGTTGAGTTATAATTATAGGATGATTAATTAATTTTTATCTTATAATATGTATTATTTTTTTTCTTTACTAATCTTTAAAGTTGTTGCAGCTTTTATTACATATTTTATATATTAGAGAATTATTTAATTATGTTTGAAAATTTATTTAAAATTATATTTATTTAAAATACGAGATATTTTGAAGTGAAATGAAATTTGAAAAATATTCATTTTCTATTATTTTCCTCAGATTCGTGTTTTCAAAATTATTCTTTAAATATTATGACATTAAGAATGTTTTAATAATAATATTTTTATATTTTATTCTTATTAATTTCTTCCCATAATTTTATGTTTAAATATTAATATCGTAAATGGAAGCGAAATTTTAAAAGTTTAAATAGAGACAAAAAAAAATATGTGCAATTGATTATTTGTGTTTAAATTTTTGTTTAGGAATTGAATAATTATATCCAAAAAAGGTAATACGAAAGAAATAGATAATTTAGAAAGAAAAGTAGAAAAATTACATAGAATGAAGAAAATATAAAAATTATATGAAATAAAAAAAATCAAGAAAAATGGAAAAAATATGATCGGTCTTATAAATTTTTTAAAAAAAGAAAATTAATAGATTTATTTATTATTTTTTATAATTTTGCAAAAATTTTTTTTGAAAAAAATATTTTTGCAAAATTATTTTTTTATAATTATAAATATCTTTCATATATTAAAACTTATTTTCCTTTAAATTAATTTTTATATACAAAATAATAATTAATTTATTATATTTCTCATTTATTATTATTACTATTATTAATTTATAAAACACTTTTATAAATTATATTCTTTTTGTTATTTTTCAATGTTAATTTTATTCGGTAAATGATCTAATTTGAATATGTCGCTGAAATTGATTTACAATATTTATATTTTTCACTGAAAATGAAAATAAATTATTTATTAAGTAATGTTTTTATTTGTAAAAATAATTCTTAAAATAATAAAATTCTTGAAAAAAAACAATGCTATAATTATTTTTCAAAAGTGGTGAACTTTTCCGGATTTATATTATATTTATAGATAAATATAATATAAAATATAAATAATATCAATGAAGAGAGTTACTAATTTGAAAAAATTAATTTGAAAACAGAAGAATTTTTCTCCAAACAATGAAATAATAAGTTTAAATAAAGAACTATTAGAATCTACTTAGATCAAAAAACAAATGCTGAGATTATTTATGTTTTATCAAAATTTTTTCTTAAAACATCCATATATTATAAAAAAAATAATGACAATATTTAAATTTCAATCAGATAATATTTTTACTTGCCGTGTAATAGCATTCAAACTCAGAGATCATAATATTCAAAATTTAATATAGCCGGAAAATTTTATATGTATTATATATAAAATATTATCATTTTCGTGAATGTAAATTCTATCGAAAATCTATTTTGAAGAATATGAAGTGTATGTATTTTGAAGAATATATAAAAATAATTCCATAATCAAAGAATTAAGAATAACAATTGCTAACATGTGAAAAAATCTAGAAATAATAGAAAAACTTCAAAAAAATAGAAAAATGAAAATTGTTTAATTAATTTTACATCATGAATCAATTTTCAATTATTAAGAATAATTTTTATTATAAATAAATTATACAACTTTTATAATTAAACTTATACCTTTGTCCATCTTATAAATAATAATTTCCATAAAAAAACAAATAAATATAAAATATTTGTATAAATATAAATGTAAAATTTTTTTGTATTTTGTATTTTTACGTAATTTTGCAAAAAAAACTCTAAGTAACAATAAATGAAACAAAAAAAAAATGAATTTTTAATTTTAATTTATTAAAATTTTATGATATTTGATTATTATTCAAAACTTATATATATATTTAAAAATTACAACAATAATTTGGATTTTCGCGTGGAAATAAATTGTAAACAAAATTATAAAAAAAACTGAGTTAAATTATATATAAATTATATAATAAATTATATATAAATTTTTTATATTATTCTATATTGTATTGTATTGTAGATAATAAATTCCTTTTCGTTCTCAAATTTTACATCACCACTTTCCTCTATCAATTATCCTATTTTCATTCTTTTGCATTGAGCTCTGAAGAATACACTAATTGAGAGGGAAAATTTTTTATTCTTTGATAGAATAAATAATGAAAGATAGAACCTTTTTTTAATATTCACAGATAGCGATCCTTGGATTCTTGCATATCATTCTCGGATGTTTACGGATTGTATATTATATTAATTATAGCAATAATTGAGTTGAATATTTAAAAATGTAATTTCTCAATGATATTTAATCGAAACTAATAGAATGTATATTTATTAGATTAAGGACAAATTGATTTGTGAAGATTTGTGAAACGGTTAGATAGCCCGGATTTTATTTTCAACAACTTGAATATTTTCAATACTCTATCAATTATTTATGAGCAGATACAGTTCCCTAATGCTTTCCAAATCCTCAATTTAAATATAACAGCAATGGCCACTTCGCAAGTTACACTTGCGCGCCTAGTACGACAGATCATGGAAGCGAGCACAAATGTCTCGATCTCCATGTGTTGCGATACGATTCCGCGAGGACCCATCCTTCGAAACCGTTCTTCAACACGACTATTGGTCCCTCTAATCCCCACCACTTTTCTCGAAAAGTAATGATTGGAAGAAAAACAAACCGGTAACAGTTTTCTAGATCAAATCAGTTAGAATTCAACAACGATACAATTCGCATCAAAGTATAGATCATTAGAATCATTATAGTGATTAATTAACTGCAAACAGTTAAAATAAATCAAAGCTCATAATATAAATTACAATCCTACGATAGTAGATGGTTTTTCGAATAATCAGTTCAAGCATATTTGCATATTTATGCAATATTTAAAGTCGTTCAGTTTAGATTTTAATATATTAAAAGAAATAAAAAGAAATTTGATTTTAAGTACGAAAAATTATCACTTAAAAATGTTATAATATTTTAAAATAATTATCTTACAATGTCAAAAAATAAAATAATAAATCTAATTGATAAATGATAATAATATTTTTTACAAAATAATAAATGGTGATATTAAATAATTGTGAAGTTTCTAATAAGAATATATCTCACACAGTGATGTAGCAAAAATAGAAAATGACATTGTTTTCGATAAAAAGAGAAGAATTTAATGAAGCATCATAATTCAACGAACAGAAAATTTTGAAAAGAATGTTTTTTAGAGATATTAAAACATATTCTTTGTAAAATCAACACAAAATAGTATGAAATGTATATAAGAATTTGCACGAAATACGAGTCAATAAAATAATGATCATTGAATTTGCAAAATATGACAAAAAATTTTATGACGAATTATATACAAGAGACAAAAGATTCTTATCAATATCATTATTCTTATCAATATCATTATTCTTATTAATAAATTTGCAAAAATAATTGAATATAATTCATAATAATTTAAAAAGTATTGAAAGTAATAAAAAGTAATAAAATACGTACATGAAATAAAATTGCATCATAATTATTCTAAATAGCTAGTCATTTACTTTAAAAAAATTAATAATTATTCTCTTAATTTACAACATAAATTCATCAATGTTCTCAATGTTCTCAAGTTTTTAGAGAAAGAAATCTTAATTAAAAAAAATTTTAATAGAACAAAAATAGTAAATAAAAGAGCAAATTTTAAAAATTTTTTAGGCAAGAATTCTAAATAGATCAAAGAAATTACTTATACTATATATATTATTTCTAAAATTGAAATACGAAATAAAAGAATACTTGAATATTAAATAATAGATTGAATAAATAAGAAAAAATTCGCAAAAAAAAAAAAAAATGTACATTCTTAAAAACATCAAAAATAAAATCAGAAATAATCAGCAATTCTTTCAAAAAGTGCTCAAAAGAAAGGTAATTATTTGATAAATAATCAAATCCGTTTTAATGGCAAGACTCAAATATAAAATTTATATCATTTATTAATAATAATAGCTAGAAAAAACAACATAATAGATAAATTACAATTTATGAAGATATTCATTTCAAAAATTATATACCCTTAATTTTTAAATGCTACTTAAACTTATAATCGATCCTACTCAATAATTTATTTTAAAATAAAATTTTCGTATTGTCGAGGATGTTCTATCAATGAATTTGAAACCATCTTTTTTTTTTTAAATACTTAATATTTTTTCTTCAATAAATTAAATACTTTAAGTCTATTTCTATAGAATATCTTTTCCAAATAAAATTTATTGCACGTTCAAATTACAAAAAACTTTTTACAGTAGAATTAATTCTAAAATTGACAAATCATGAAAAATATAATAAAATGCAATATCATTTATAAATAAAATAAAAAATATAGTTTTCATATAAATTAATGAAAGTAAATTTTTCTTTTTGTATTTTATAATAGAAAAATAAAGAAAAAGAACAATAGAAGAAGATATTGATGCGATAAATATTAGAATTGAAAGATTAGATAAATCTTTGATTGATTTATTCATGTTAAACAATAAACTAATATTAAATGCGAATTTTCTCTTGAAAAGAAAATTCCAATTTGGAAATTTGGTTTAGATATTAGAGTTATGATTTATAACTCTATACTGATCGAATCTTAAGTTTTATACATTCTTCCTTTCCTCTATTTAATTCTTTGAATGCTAAAATAGAAGATGTTAGTAATAATTAAAAAATAGTATAGTATCACATTAGCCAAATTAAGTAGTATCTTTTATTTTTAGAATTGATAAATAATCGAGAATTTTCAAATAGAATAATAATCTATTATTATCTCATATATAGACAAACTATGTTTAATTGTAAATAGAAAAGAAATATCTCTCTTTCAATATATATATCCATAAAAGCAATTAACACATAAAATCGTAGATTATTATATTACATTTAATTTATCAATTTTTCCAAAATGCATAGAAGCTAGAATTTCTCTTCAAATTTTGATTTGCAAACATTGATACTATTATTGCATAATAATTATATTTTTAATTATTCGTGTATATATTTAATTATTTTTATTTGTGTAAGAAATTTACATGACGTATAATTATACGACAAATATTTATAAGAAAAAGATGAAAACTACATTATGATTTATTACTGAAATAAGAAAAATAAAATTTTAATGTTTATATATACGTTTATATGTAAATTTATATATGTTTAATTTTTTTGTTAAAAGTTTTTCAATGAAAATGATATAATCATGTGTGAATCAAATTAAATGTTTTTTTATTATAAAGACAGTGCAACAAAATAATTGAAATTTACTATTTGAATAATGAAAATTCAATATTTATATTTCTATTACAAATAATATTATATATTATCTATCACAAATATATAAATATATAATATAGAAAGATTGGAGAGGATTGATAGATAGAAAAATTTGATACATTTTTATTTTCCAGATTAAAAACAAAAGAGAAATGCTTCAATATCGAATATTCTGTATAGATATTATATTAAGATTGTTTTAAGCAAATTTATTAACGTAAAATTATTTTATTTAAAGGGATTCATTTTCATGCTGAAAAATATAAGTTTTTTCATATGTACTTAATTTATATAAGGTTTTTATTACTATATATTGATATATTTATGAAATATCATTAATTTTACTTTTATTTCTTTCAGTTTAAGTTTAAATATTGTTAGAATTATTGTTTTAAAATTGGAAAGATATAAAATATATATTCAAGGATGGTTTGATACATATTATAATAAATAATTTAACTTTGCATAATTCATAATAGATATTCAACAAACAAATTATAATGTGAAATTTATATTTTAATAAATGTCGTTTAAATGAAAGTTTAAAAGTTGTCAAATAAATTCACCTGATTTAAAAATGCTGTATTGAAAATTATTAATGAAAATAAATAAAAATGACTAAAAAATACAAAATCAATAAAATAACTTTATCTAAATATATAATTAAATATAAAAATAATAAAAATACAATTTTTTATCCAAATTTCATAACGTCAAAAATATTTACAAATGAAGAAGAAAAATTATTAATTTGCAGAATATTTATTAATTTTAGTAAACCTTAATTATAATTTTTTTATAGTTTTACTTTCGCTTTTATTATTCTATACAAATATTTGATATAACAAACAAATGAATTAAAGTGAAGATAAAGCTGTTTGCTTTATATATAACTATTAAAACCGTGACTGAAAATAAAATTATAATAATATTAATTTATTAATAATATTTAATAAAATAATATTTAAACGTATTTTTTTAATAAAGTAGTCAAATAATCTTCGTATAAAAATTCTTATAAAACAAAGTTATTCATTAATCAAAATAATTATATTCGAAGAACATTCAATCATAAATAGGCAAAATTTATATTTGAAGTTAAGAATAAAATTACTTCAATAACTTATTTCAATAATTATATGAAGAGTGAATCAACTATAATAGTTACAAATAAATGTTATTCAAGCATTTTAATAAAGAATTACTTAACTTTTCAAATTCAAAATTTTTAATTTTTTTAAGAGATTAATACCCAATTCTGCAATCAATAAAAAGTATTCCAAAACATCAGTAGGTGTAGAAAAAATTAAAACATTTATACAGTTTTCAATGGATATACTGATATAATCGAAATGTATGTAATTTAAAATAAGAAATATTGAACAGAAAACAAAAATTCAATTGATTATTTCAGTCTTGTGTTAAATTTTTTAATACATTCATATTCTTATCATTTTATCAAAAATATTTTATAAAATAATAATAATAATAAAATATATATTTTTCCTATTTTGATGAAGAATTATAGGATTGATAAGAATTATATATACATTAGTAGAAAAATCCCTATGTTATATAATTATTATAAATATAATAGTATTCATTTTGGCGTCTGTAAATAAAATGGACATTTATTCGGACAGGAAAATTAATTTTTAAGAGCGATAATTCAAAAAAGAATAGAAATGAATAAAATACTAATAATCGATACATGCGATACAATAATTAAACATCACATAATTTATTAATAATTTAATAAATAAACAAAAGAAAAGAAATGAGCTAACAAACTCGGATTTAATTGCAAGTATCAAATTTTTATTTTAAAATGTTTAAAGATGATTGCAAAAATTTTCAAAAATTTAAATAACAACAATAGAGATAGGAATGAACATAGTGGGCAAAAAATTGAGTGTTAAAGCACTATTATTAAAAAAATTATTGCAATAAAATGTTCTAAGAAAATATTATAAGATAATATAAGAAATAGATATAATCAATGATATGACATAAATAATAACATGAAAAGAGGCGAACAACTCAAATACTTCTTTTCAACTGTATCTCAGACCTGATCACTTAATTCATCTTGTGTTCTAATTTAAATTAACGTCCATACATTTAGTGTCTTTACTTTGTTCGTAAATATTTATTACAACATTTTCCCAAAAATGTTTTTTTGATTTCTAAGAAAAAATATTATATATATATATAAAATTATAGAAGATATAATTTTTTATTAAAAATTGGAAATTTCAAGAGTAAAAAAGAGTTTCTATTTAGAATTCTTAATCAAGAAAGAAGATTATTTTTTAGATATTTTAAAAAATATAAATGTCAATTAGATATTTTAACCGGAAATTTATCGATGCAAAAAAATTATTTTCCAAAAAGAAGAAAAACAGAAAGAAAAATTTAAAAACGAAAAGAAGAATAAAGAATAAAACAAAATTTCTGAATATTTACAAAAACTTTATAAATTTTATAAATCGATATCAAAATTCGTTTAGTCGATATATTTAATTTCAATAACAATCAATGTTCAGCAATTCATATTATAACGTTTCACACTGTAGCTGTTTTGTAATATATAATATATAATTCATATTAGAAGACTTAATCACACAATCAAAAGTGAAGCACGTAATTTTCTAATCACGATTTGCTCATAATCTGCAGATATTCACAATTGAATTTCATTTCATTATGTTTATTATATTATATTATGTCAAGGATTTGTATTAGTAACAAAAAATCATGATATTTAGTAATATAAAGTTATGATTTATTGAATATGAAATTATATAAAAAAATCTTTTTTTATATAATTATAATATTTTTTGTCTGAAAAATTATTTGCATTTCTATATAAAATTTGAATTACCGTATATCATATTGTTTTCGTTTTCTAAAATCGATCTAAAGATATTTTATCAATTTATTATTATTCTGTATATCTTGTACATGTTCATGTATTTTTTATAGCTGTTTCAATATTCGAAATTGATAAAAATTTTTGTGATAATTATTTTCTCCTATCTTTGTTTTATTTAATTTTTTTCATTTATTTTTGAAATTAATCATAGATTATGTACATATTTATATTTATAAAAAAATTATACTTATTTAATTATACAAAATGAATATGAATATGAATAATTTTAAAATTTATGCTTCATTGTGCGATTGCTTTATCATTTCATTTTTTACTCTAAAGTCTATAATACGATGTGTGTGTGTGTGTGTGTGTGTGTGTGTGTGTGTGTGTGTGTGTGTGTGTGTGTTTTTTAAATATCTCATATTTTTTTCCTAAATATTTCTTATCAGGAAATTATCCCTACTATCAATTATTAGAACTTCTTTTGTTTTATTTCGGGCTCAAAACAACGATAAAACGAAATATGCTTTATTTATTCTGTTTCTTAGTCTCACTTTCGATACATACGATAAGAAGAATTTTTAGAATACACTTTCCTAAATAAATAATATAATATGTTATATATTTATTATTATATTACATATAATATTATAATAATATAATATTATATTATATATTATATCATAATAATATAACATATTACGTTACATATCCATGTTATAACATGGATTCTTGTCATACTTAAGCGGATAATATTGTATATATTGCAAACTTATAACTTCCAAGTTTTTAAGATGTAAGAATTTATATATCTTATTTCAAGAATTGAAAACAGATAATAAAAAGTGAAAAAGTAACATATATATATATTATCTTATTAACTTTTTTCTTTGAGTTTATTTTTAATGATTTCATAAAATAAGATTTAATATATATGATTTAATTTATAATTATAGATACAGAATAATTGCATAATATAAATATCAATATATTTTTCATAAAATTAATAAATGTATATAGTCGATTGTAAAACAAACATAAATTTCTATATATGTATACATAGAAATAATCGATTTAACTTATTTATTAAGTTATAAGCAATTGAAGTTTGCAAATTTAAATAAAAAACAGAAATAGAATGAAACTGCAAATTTTAAATGTTTATAATTTAATAAATGTAATCTTAATCGATATTTATATATGTCAAATTTTATGTTTATTTTAATTTCTTTATCTAAATCGATCTTTAAAAATATTCCTGAATTAACATCTTGTAAATGGATAGACATTAAACATAATAACAATTATTTGAAATAATTTTTCTACATATTACATTTTATACATATTATTATAATAATATAAAACATATATTAAAGAATTATATTGAAACATTATATGAAAAGAACATATCTATGTTTTTAAGTATTAATTATATTGTATAAATACAATATGAACAAAAATATAAGATAGTTTACATCTTATATTTATATATTTCGTATATTTGAAACAAGAAAATGTATATTTTAAATTTATAGATTCCATGCTATTTTTAAAAAACACAAATTTATAGAACAATGAAAAAGTAGGAGAAAGAATATAGACATGAAATTTTGATCGATAAAATTAAAAAATATATTTTCTATTCTTATTTTTTATCCAGATTTTTTTCAATAGCTATTTGACTACAAATAAAAATAAATATGAAAACTTTTTATTTATGAATAATATTATTTTTAGATTTTTATAAAAACAAATTTTTGCGTTTTATAAATTATTTCGAATATGAAGAAGATATACTGCAAGGTAAATTGTTGAAGAAGCAAAGGTATATACAAATTTAAGAAACGTTTGTAATATAACAAGGCAATATATGTCGTAATACAATAAAACATATTAATGAAAACATAAAATGAAAAAATTAAATTTCCATGATTTAAGAAACGAAAAACTATGTTTAGATCGTCATATCGATGATGTGAGAAAACAAATAATTTCATCATTCAATATATAATTCAATATATTAGGCGTAAAATCAAAAACATCAAATAGATATAATAATTAAATAATTAAATAAGAATGCACTTTATATTATAGATAGTGACTTCATTTTTTAGAAAAATAATGTTATTATTCATATTGCAAAAGTTAACTCAAAAGATATGAAAATTTTAAAATAGTTGATTCATTTATCATCAATCTAATATTATTAAAAATATTTTGTGTGATTTAAAAAATATTTAAAGCAAGTAAAAATCAATTCAATTATCAACATTAATAAATTAAAAGAAAATATAATAAAAAAATTAAAATGCATTATCTAAATAATATTAGAATATTAATACTTTCTTATGTACTCTTTATTATACATTATACATAAGTCTTTTATTATATATTTTATAAGATTTAAAGTTTCATATACTCATTTTCATAATTGTATACAACATAAAATGTAATTTTTTTCTTTGAAATAATAACTTTTAACTCACGAAATATATAAATAGAAGATAGAATTATATTTTTATTCAATACTATACATGTAACTAAAAAAATGAATATTTTGAATTTTGAAATGAATTATTTAATGAAATAATTTTCAAAAACAGAATAGAAAAGTTTTTATATTTTTTGATTTTTAAAATCAAATCTAAAATTTCTTTTGTACATATATATAATATTCTTCGTTAAGTTAACTATGGAAATTTAATGACAATTGATTAATGATTTTAAGTTCATATTATGTATGATAACAGCTATCTAAATAATGATTCTATTTAAAAAAAAAAAAAATGCAAAAGAAGATCTTTTATTAGAACCAATTTTTTAAAAATTTTTAAATGATTAGTATATAAATTATTTAATTTAAGATAGAAAAGTACATCGTTATTTGCAATAATTGCAAGCTTATAATATTTATATATCTCATTTTATATGTCTTAATTTATGAATAGCTAATAATAGAATTATTATTATCATTGAAAATTAAGCAAAAATAGAAATATAAGATAATAGTATACATAAATATTATATAAAAATTAATTAAAAAAATAATATTATAAATATAATATTTTATATTTTATTTAATTTCAAAAAAGTATTATCTGAAAAATGATCGAGCATATACAATTATTTAAATAAAAAATTGTTGATACATACAAAATATTAATTGATAATAAAATTACAACGAAAATATAATCTCGAATGTAATTCTAAAATTATAAAACAATGAAAATATAAGATGTCGTATAACTTTAATAATGTTAATTATAACTTTCTAATTTCTAACTTTTGTAAAAAGATTGTTTAATTCAATATTAAAATATAATATGCATATTTTATATATCATTTGATGAAGATATTAAAACATGAGGATATGCTTTCAAAAAATTTAATTTCTAAATTAGATTAATTTAATGTGGAATAGTTAAAGAAAATTTGATATTAAAGAAATAAAAATATAATTTTACAGATGAGAAACGAAAAATTATAAAAAACTTATATTTAAAATATAAACATAGAATATGATAGTAACAAGCGTACCTTTATCCTAGATACAGCTTCTTCTGCTTGGCACATACGTGTAGATTTGGTGGGTTCTCCTTCGCAAACAAGTTGAGTAGATCCGAGGTATCGCGCTCGAAACAACACTCCTTCAATTAAGACTGAAGAATCGTTGAGAAGAGCTGAAATATTCACAGAAATTTATCAATTAAACTTTTTATATGATTCATTATTCAAATTATTTACAAAATTTAATGTTTTATATTATAAAAAAAAAATTATAAAGAAATTTAAAAATTAAAACTAATAAAGAAATTTAATCGAAAACATGCGAATTGGAATAGATATACAGGATGGTTCACCAGATACTACAATCTCGATTTTCATCGTTATTATTATCTATAATAAAAAATGTTTCACATAGAATTGAATAGTTAGAGAAAATGCATATTTTGTAGTAATAATTTTTTTGTAAATGGAAAGATATGAAGATCATTAATTAACATTTTTAACAAAATCATATATTTTGTACTATATCAGTTATAACTTGATATTTTCTACAAAAAAAATATTAATATATCTAAAATGTATCCAATCATTAGTTTAAGAGAAATTTGTAAAATTTACTACTTTACTATAAAAGTCAAAAAATATGCGAAACAATATTCTATTATCATGTTTTCCTTGTTTATATTAAGTTTCTTGTCTATAATTGTTCATATAATAAATTTTACAAATTTCGAATTAAAATATTCTAAATTAATGATTTTTATTCTTTATTTTTAATTTTTTTTATATTTTATAGAAAATATAAAAGTTATATCAAATATAGAAAATATAAAAGTTATATCAAATGATGTAATAAAAAATATAATCACATTTAAGAGAACATTAACGACTTTTATATATTCTTTGTGCCTAAAAAAACTTCGTAATATCAGAATATCTCTTTTTTTAAATTATTCAGTTCTATCTAAAAAATTTTTCACTATCAATAATAAAGTGAAGTGATAATATTTGATAAGCTATCCTGTATAAATTCTTTTTTTTTTATTATTAATACAATAGAATTAATCTCGATTATTCAAACTAATCTTTCAAAATCATCAAATAATCGAATTTTTCGAATAATCGAATGATTCATATGACTATATATGAAAAATTATAATTTTTTATATATTATTTTTTATTTATTCATATTTATATATTGCATGTTTTAACCATTTTTATTCTCCTCTTTTTAAGTTGCTAAAATTCTTATCAAATACTTTTCAAAATTAATAATATTTTCTTAGAAATACTTTTTTTGCTTTATACTAATGGTTATCTTTGATGCAATGAATACTTTAGAATACGCAAGAATATCATTTAGATTAGATATTATCTTCAGATATTATATTTTTCATTATTTTCTTCGTTAGAAATCTTTCAATAATTTTTAATTCTTCCAATAATTTTATTCAACATTTATATCATTGTTCAAACTATTACATAACTTTTATTATAATTTGTATATCTTAATATTTATATTAATAAATTATTAGGAATAATCGAATAATCATTTTAGATAATTGAGGTTTTAACTGCACTTATATATATATAGTTATTATTACTTATATAACTATTGCCACTTACCGAATAATATCCAACAGGAATGCAGCAAATGAAAAACAATTTTTTTAGATATTAGTATTATGAATTAAGACAAATGATTAAAAGGAATTCTCTAATAGACATTAGACATCTAATATTAAATATTAACAATATTTTTAAAACTAGCAGGTAACTAGCACTAATCAGCATTAAGATTGTTAACCACAAAAAAAGATAAATAAGATTGAATGAAAAATATTAAGATTCTAACGTCTTCTTAAAGTGTTTTAATTATATATATAATATATATATCTGCATATATTATAAGTAAATTGATCAATTTCTATTTTATAAGAAATACATTGCATCGCGTAATGTAAAAATTATTCCATTTAACAAATTATAGTGAATAAAATTACATGTTGATTAAAATGTGTTATTATATTTTATATTATTTTATGTTTTATTTTGTTGAATTTTTATTTGCGATATTGACTAATGAATATTCCACAAATATTTATATTTCTTTAATGATTTGATTTATTCCTCGATTTCCAAAATTATGTGAAAATATTATTTGAAGAGATATCGTTTTCTTCATTGCTTTTTTCTTGTTGCAAGAGAATAAAAATTTCAAATTTGTATCTTTGAATAGAAAAATTTTTGATTTTTTATTTTCTGATTTTGATTAGTTACTTTATGATAAATATCCAAGAAAGAAATACTATTATATACATTAACAAAAATTAAAATAAAAAAAAAAAAATCAAAAAAATTTGACTTTTATAATCGAGACTAATTTAATCTCATATTCTTAGAATTAATTTTACAATTAGAAAGAACGTTTGAAAATTAGATTCAATATTGTAGATTTAAATATAAAAAATATACTTATGAGGTTATGATGATATGACTAAACTATACTAATATACTAATAATTATATTTATCATTGTAAAATATATTAAGATATATTTGATTGTGACTTAATTTAACTTAATATTAAATATTTTATAATTTTGTGACTTCTCAAAATTATATATCAAAATTTCATGTTATTTTAAATTACTATTACAATAATACTAATTATTTTATTATTTTATTTTGATGTTCGTTAATTTATAAATAAAACAGAATAGAAAATATATAATATTATTTTTTCCATTTATTTAAAAAAAATTCTAAATGTCTGGCAGTAAAGATATTATTTAAATCTTAAATAATATTTAATTTTAATTAATTGTATTAAAATAAATGATTTTTATTGAAATTTTAAATTATGTATTTAAGAAACATTATAAATTATCATTAACATTATATTATTTATATATATATAAATAAATTATATATATATTATAAATATTATATATTAAATATCAATACTAGATTATTATATGTAATATTTAATATTTAATATTACATGTATAATAACAAAAATTTTAATTTTTATAATTCAAATTTTTTCGCAAATAAAAAAAATAATTATTTTCTTTTTAATAATATTTATATCTTTATGTATTGATATCTTATATATAACAATTTATATATATATTATAATATATATTATAACTATATATATTATATATGTAGTATTTTCTTATAAAAGTATTTTCTTAATAAATAAAAATAATGAAAGAACTATTCTTTCATCAATATGATATTAAAAATTATTTTGAGATAGATATTATTTAATTACATCAATTCAATCATTTTAAATAATTTTTGTCTTTTTTATGTTATTGAAAGGTTAGAATAAAAAACATTTTCTAGAAATTAATAATTAAAAATTATTTTTAATTATTTCAATACGTTTAATTTTATATTTTATAATTTTATAAAATATTCCACAATTTCTTTTTTTATGATTATATTCAATTCAATGAATTAAATTTTATATTAGAACTTATATAGATTGGAAAAAATGAATTGTATAATATGCTAGTATTATATATTTTCATAAATATTTAATGATATATTTTTTAATTATTCATCGAGATCATTAAATAAAAATGTTACATATTTTTTATTATTCCATTGACAATATACTGTCAATGGAATAATAATCAATAATTTTGTTATTCAAAATATTATATCAAACATTTATTGTTCATTGTTTTTGCTTGTCTGTTTCTTTATCTTAATTAAAATTTTCTGTGTTCATGCAATGCATATTTCTATGCATATTTCTATGCAATGTAAATTATTCTTAGTTTATTATTAGTAAATAATGACTCATAAAAAAATATTATTTTTCTAATAAATATTTCATCATTTTTAAATCTATATGATGTTTATCTATAAAATATGACATTCTATGATATTCATATGAAAATATCTACTTATGAAGTTTTTTGCTATGAATCAATAGATGAACAAAATGGATGAATTTCTTTCATTTGAAACATATAATCAATATTTCATGCTAATTCAATATATTTTAATATTCAATACTAATTTCGTTCTAGTTTGATATTATTTGATATTAACGATGCAGATTTTCAACAATCACATCAACTTTTTGCACATTTTCTTCGTATTATATATTTTTTGTCTTCAATATTTCTTATATTGATAAAATTTCAATCATCATCAATATCAATATAAAAAGGAAGAAATGAATATTTCTAATTAATAAATTATCCTTTGTATATTCATATAGCTCCTTTAAACATCAATTAATTTTATCATAAATAAAAATTGTTTCAATTTGTCTTTAGAATACTTAATACTTATACTTAGAATATTTCTTGTCTATTATATTTATAAAACATTTATAGATATATTAATCATTCTTTTTCCAATAATACTATGAGGTATAGATAAACTTATCTATTATATGTTAATAAATAATTCATGAATTTTTGCATTAGTGTTGACATTACTTTTTTATTTGTAACATTACATAATAAGTTCATATATTTAATATCATTTCAAAATTTTATTTTTTCCATGTTCAAAATTATTTCAATGTCATATGATCAAATTTAAATGCATTTTAATTATATATATATTATATGTGATAATAATAAAAATATAAAAATATATATATTATAGTAAAAAATCAACGACGTAACAAAATTTTTAGAAAATAATCATGAAGAAAAAAATCGTCTATATTAATACGATATTCTTTTTCTAAAACCATTCAAACAGTGTTTGAAACTTTTTTTATATTGTTAAAATGTTTTATGTTCATAATTTCATAAATTTTGTGCAACAAATCTATAACATTCGGTATATATATAACAGTCGGTATATATATATTTTTGCATTAGAAAATTATTTCCATGTTTTAATGTTTGTTTGGATGAAAAAATTCTATTTTTTGTGTACTCAATATTCAAGAACTTCTATTATATAATAATTTTATTTTTTATTTTTTTTAGTAAAATCTAATCGAATATTTTTCTTTAACAATCGGATTTTTTCTTTTTGCGAAATTTATAAACTTTTTTAGATATTTTTTTCAATTGTTCACTTATTAATTTTTCTATATCCCTTAATAATAATTCAGTTATCAATTTTTTCATTATTTATAATATAATGAATAATTTTTTATTTATCTACATATATTAAAACTCTTGATTGTTGAAAAGTTTTAGGATCTTTCATTTTAGTTAAAAATTTTAAATCTATACGTATATAAATAAAAACCTATAAAAGATCATTAACTTATAAGATGATACATAATTATATAAGAGATGTTATTATTGATGATACTTTGATAACATATATCAGATAAGTGATTACATTTACCTATCTCATACTACAAAATATTTTGTTTTGTTAAATGGTTATATTGTTAAATTATCACTTGAACATTTAGGTTATATTTTTTTAATTTTCAAACAAATTCATGAATTTTTAATTTTCAAAATTTTTATTTTAGAATACTTTTATAAAAAATTTTAAATATTTTAGGAATAAAAAATAACACTGATAATATTTGACACTAACAAAAATATTCAGCAATCTTGAAACAAGACAAGAATAATAAAAATAAAATTAATTAGTGTTCATTTGAAACAAAAATTTCATAAATTTAGAATTTTAAGAAGAATTAATTTTAAGAATAGGATTGTAATTTATAAGATGATTATACAATTGATCTATATAAATATTAAAAAATGAAATATCGTCTTTGTAAAATATGTATATAAAAATAATAATTAACTCTAATAATAATTTACATGGAAAAATGATTAATTAGAGACATAATTTATATAGATAAATATAGAGATATAATCAAAATGCAAATTAGAAAAATAAAAAAAAAATTAAAATTATTCAATTTCTGTCATTCGTTATTTATTAATATTAATTTCATAAATAAAATTATTATTTGAAAAATTACTCTGATTTATTGTACTCTGATATAAAAATTTTTTTCATATTAAATAATTTTTAAATACATTAAATAATGATTGCATTTTTGCAATAAATAAAATATTTATATTTCTGATAATTTATTTTTCTAATTCATTTTTTATTTAAAAGTAAATCATTTTTGATGATTATTGTTTTTAATTTCATTATTCATTTCATTTCATGTTAATAGCCATACTTTATTAAAAAATTATTTTAATTTTATTATAACACAAATATATAATTTGTCCAAATATTCTCGAAAATTTAAAATGAATTTTTTTCAATCTTTTTTAATCAAATATATATTATTTATAATTTATTTGCTAAAAAAGCTTTATATTTATCTTGTATCATAATTTTATCATTATTTATTTTGAACAAATTCAATTTATTCATCCTATATGAATAACAACTAATTTGATGATTTGATTATTATTATTGATGAATTAAATATAATTCGATATAATTTTTATCCAATAATTATTTAATATATTTATCTTAACATATTGTTTTGATTTCTTTATTTGAACTAGTTTCAATTTGTGTCGCAGTACTACAAGTCTATGCATTTTGTATTGCTTGAAATCAGCTCAGGAATCATCAATTAAGTCTTGTTAATTCATTGACTTTTGAGATATTTTATATAAACAATTATATATGCAATCACGTATGGTTATATTATGTAAAATTCAATATATAATTAAAAATTGTTCAAAAATTAAAGTCGACTGTCTATTATATAGGATAAATCACGTGATTGTACGATCATCTAACCATCTCAATTATATTTCATACGCTTTGTTTTCAAAATTATAATATAATATCATATAATATAATATAGTAATCCCTCTATTCACAAATAAAATTGAAAATTTAAAACAAAAAATGGCTTATTTTATCTCGCTTATCATTTTTTTTTTATTTTTTTATTATGTATTCAAAATAAGTTTATTTGAGATTTTGAACTTTTCAATGTGAAAGTATTGAAAATGGATAAGCAGAATGTAGAGATTAGTTAAGAATGGAAATTTTATTAAAAATTTCAAGAAAATTTTAAAAAATTTTCTCATATTTTGAGAAAAATTTTTTAAAATTTACTTTATTATAAGCAAAATAATAGAATAATAGATCAAACATAAAAAGTAATATTTCTGAAGATAATAAATCAATTGAAAATTATTACAGAAAATTATTTTTGAGCAGAAAACAAGCTCAAAAATAAAATAAGTCATATAATAGATAAGAATAAAGATTCTTGGGATATTATTGCATTAGCGAATTTTGAATTTCAATAAAATGATTATAGAAAAGAAAATGATCAGATTAATCACATGTATTAATCGCGAACTATCATTGATTTTTTTATTATATTCATTCTATTATATCGAGATTATATTATAAGGATATATTATAAAATCTAAGAAAATACAATACTCAAATATTTTATGTGAATATCAAGACAAATGCTCGATTATTATTTTCTCTTCTTTTCAAGCTCGCTTAATCGTTTAGAACTTTGTAATAACGAACTTTATAATAAATCAATTTTATTACTATATACCATAACTTCATGAATGGATTGAAATTAATACACATATGATAATGATAATAGAAAATAATATATAAATGAAAAAAAAAATAATAGAATAGATAAGTTATAAAAAAGTTATAATAGAAATATATAGAGTTCAATATCTTCTATTCTACAAAATGAGAAAGCAGAAATAATATCTAATATTATTCTAAAATATTGATGGATAATCTGTTATTTGATTCAAATGT
Organism: Apis florea; assembly: GCF_048593485.1. NCBI lineage: Eukaryota > Metazoa > Arthropoda > Insecta > Hymenoptera > Apidae > Apis > Apis florea. The sequence goes on from NW_028256702.1 coordinate 3,142,598, forward strand.
AAAAAAAGAAATGTAGAATATGTTGCAACATATTTAACAAACTGCATTGTGAATAAGAAAATTATATATAAAAAAGTAAAATAGCAAAAGATACAATTATTTAAAATTACATATGTAAATAAAGAAATTAAAAAACTCAAACTTTATTTTACTGAAAAACTGAAGTTTGTTGGTTTTATGTTTTTAGTGCATGAAGATAGTGGAATAAAAAAAAAAAAAAATCCTAAAAACGTAAAATTTAAAGAAATCTAAAAAAATATATTATAAAATTCGAAACAAAAGAAAATTGCAAATGCTTAATTATATTAAAAAAATAAAAGAAATAAAATAAAATAGAATACAAAAATCAAACTAGATATGATAGAAAAAGAAATTATAAAAGAATCGGGAAAATATTATAGAAGAATTGAAAAAAATCTTAAAGGAAAAGAATTATTCTTTCAGAACTATTCTCAAAGAATAGTTTTATTCTGAAATCTGACATATCAACAAATAATAAATAGTCCAAAAAAAGCTAGAAAAAGAGAAATCATCACTGAAACAAAACAAAATTTAGAAAATTGATAGAAAAAAAGCAAATATATAATAAATGAATTCTAAAAATTAAAAAGAATAAAAAATACAAAACGAGATTGAAAATCCACAAAATTATGAACAGAAATTTGTAATAGATTACTATGACATAATTATTAATCTATTCATCAATGTAAAAATGATTACTACATTGGTTGCAAAGAAAATGATACACATGATAATAATCGATATAAAAATTGCTGTTCTACATGGAGATTTAAAAAAAAAAACATAATATCTAAATATCTAATGAATATGACAAGAAAAATAATGAGATTTAATCTATAGAAGGCAATATATGACTTAAAACATATACTATTGCCATAGAATTAAAAATTCACAAAATTTTTAAAATAAAACAAACTTGAAACAAAGATAAAAAATTATAGATTCATGAATGATAAAAAATCATTGATATTGATTTATTATAGATGACAGGCTCTTGATCAAACAGAAAATAGAAAAAGATAAATCTTTTTAAATAATCTTCTTAAATAAATAAAAATTTTGATTTATCATTTAAAGATGTTAACATTGTTTTTAGACAATGAACATAAAATAAGAAGGAAGAGACATAAATTCAAAGATAATACGTTAAAAATATAAAATAAATAATACAATAAGAAATTCTAAAATTTTAAAGTTCAAAAACTGGAATTGATTCAAGATATGAAATAAGAAGTATAATCTAATAATTTTTTGTACAAAAAATATTGAAATTTATTATATTTAGGGATCTAGCATATGTAATAAAATTTGCTAGTATATTTATAGATTATAACATTAATGTAATAAATGTAAAACAAATATTGTGATATTAAAAGAAAAATTCAGATTTAGAAAACTTTAAAACAAAGCAGCTCTATAAAGAAAAAGAAAAAGTGATTTGTTTCAGCAATGTGGATTTTGCAGATGACAACGAAATAAGAAAGAGTAGCAATGGTTTTATGATATTTTATATTTTTGTGATATTTGTTGGAAAATTATCAAATATTGAAGCGAAATTAATAATTGCCTACTACTTAAATTTATTTTTATATAAAGAATTATAATATATATTGATTCAATAAATAAGAGACACAAAATTATAGATGAAGTTATATAGATAATCAAAATACAATTCATATAACAAAAAACAATATATCAAACAAATATAATAAGCATATATCATTCCTGAAATATCATTTTTTATATATAAAATTAATTATAATATATAAAATATTTTTTTTATATAAAAATATAGAAAAAAAATAACTAGAAATTCAATTCTGCCTAATTCAATCAATAAATATGATTACTAAACTTTCCAGTAAAATAAAATAAAAAATTACAAATCTATCTTATTAAACAACATTGAGATAATCAAATACCAGAATTAAAAGAAAATGTTAATATATTTTGTTGTATTGCTGTATGAGATCGAAAAAGAAGAACGTATAAGAAACAAAGAGATTATTGGAAAAAAAATTTAATGATATTAATTCACTAAAAAATGATTTCAAAAAACGAAAAACTATGCAAATGTTATAATAATGATATAATGTTCTTGTTAAAAAAATAGGAAGATATTAGGATAGAATAAGAAGATAATTACATTTTTTTCATAATTTTAAAAATATGTTTAATATATGATTCTAAATAATAAAGCAGAAAACGATAAGAACTTATGGGATAATTTAATGTAAGTAAAATTAATAAATTTTGGATTAATGTGAATGAACTATATAAATAATTACATGTAAAAATAAGCAAAAAATATGAAATAAAATTTTATTTCAGAGTTAAGTTTTTGTAAAAGTTCTTGTAAAAATATGCAAGGAATCATGTGATCATGTAATCAATGAATTTTCAAATTCAATTTTTTTTTATAAAAAATTTATTTTACATTCTTTTTATTTTTATTATTTTTCTTATTTTGTAAAATTATCTCCTATCAATAATTCATTTATATTTAATGAGAAAGTAACAAATTTCGTTTGTTCTTGAAAATTTTTTGAATTTGATTTATTTGAAAACGCAGTTCAAAAAAAAATTTTTTAAATTTTATTCTATATTTTTGACTTATTTTTTTCATTTAAAAATAAAATTATTTTTTTGAAAATATACCATTATTTATTAATTCTAATAAAACAATAAAATATTAATATATTTATGAGATATGTTAATATATTTTCAGGACTATTCTAGAAGCCAAACATATATAAAAAATTAATATAAAAAATTTCAATTAAAGCTTGTTTATTAAATTATAGCAACTGCAACTGAAATTTGCAAAGTAATTTGCAAAGACAAAGTAAAACAGAGATAGAGTATACTCTTTAATAGATAATGCTCTAATTAGTGCAGAAATTTTGTACAAAATTCTGATCAAAAGAAAAAAAATTCTGATCTGAAAAAAAAATTTTTTCTTTTTAAAGATCTACGTATTATATTTCATTTATGTACTATCAAATTACTTTCATTAATTTAGTTTTCCGACTGTTCAATATATATAGTTGAACAATATATATAGATTATTTATACTTAGGCAATGTTATATATCTTATTTATTTTTAGTTATATCTCTGAATGAATTGCCATCGCAGTTTATGGAGTTGTTTTTTCAATTAAGAAAAAAAAAAAAAGAAATAAAAACACTAATTACTATAAAATTATCATATCATTGTAGAAATAGATTTGTATTCAAAATCTATCAGTATGGAAACAATCTTTTTAGAGAATTAAATTTAGACAACAATTCTATTTAAAATTTTCGTGAAAGTAAGTAATTTAAAATCTAAAAATCTAAAAATAATTTCGAAATTATTATAAAAAATTGATTAGAAAATAAAAAGAAAAGATATTAATTTTCGTGTAACTCTTCTATAGTAATTTCTATACAATTAGCTGTAATATTGAGATATTTAATATCTAAGAGATTTATTTTTTTTTATTTTATATTTTATTTTATTGTATTAATATATTTTTTTATTTGCATGTTTCTTCATTATTAATGTATAGATTTGTTTTTTATTTTCTATTTCAATAAAAGATAAAATATTTGCTTATGGATTATTCATGGACAACATATTGGACAACGGATTATTTGCGGATATGGATATATATATTCATATTATTCATATTATTCATATTATTATCACAACTTGACTAATATACGCTTAATTAGTCAATATTTTTCATTAATAATTTGTTAACAATGTCGTAAATTTTTTACAAAGAAAAATGTTTTTTGAAATTGCTTCAGAAATTTCCAATTAAGATATTTTTACATTTTTGGGACACTTTGTGTATGTATATACTAAATAAAGTGTGTATATATATATATATTTTACAAGATGTTAATATTAGTGTCATCCCAAATAATAGATTTTTATGTAAAAAATTTATGTTGGATATTTTTGAAAATTAATTTTGATTTTCATCGAATAGACATTTTTCATATGCATCACATTCTTGAAATTCTAATGAAAATATCGTTTTCAAAAAGATCTTGGTTTTTAGAGGCAAATGTTTTTAATTTAGATCTAAATAAATGTCTAAATAAGAAAAATTTTGTCTCTAAATATTTTCTGAAATAAGAATGAAGAATTTAAATTTGTAAAAAAATGAAAACCTGAAAAAATGAAAAATTTTAGACAGATATCTGAGAATTTCTTAATTTATCTTTGAAAGTTTTTATAAAGTATTTGACAAGAAAATTTGCAGAATAATGAACATATTGGAAAAAGTATTTAAAAAAAAAATAAAATTAAAAATTCATTAAAAAATACCTTTTCTGAATGCAGAATATAATAAGCTTTCCAAAGATATCAAACAATCTTCAATCAAAAAATGACATTCGAACAAATCAATGCTCAAATGAGTTGAATGAACAAATTGGACATAAATAGAACACTTCTAGAGAATCCATTCGAGGTGGATCCAAAACATATAAATATAAAAAATAACATAAAAATATCGATTTAATAATAATAAAAAAAGTTAGTAAAGAAAAATACAAGAAGATATAACAGAAATAGAATAATATTATTTCTATATTATCTTGCTTCATTTAATGCAAACTTCAATTGTTTATAATTTTATAAACAAGTTTTAAGCAATATTTTGTATATCAATTTTTCTATCTTTTAGGCTCAAAAATCGATCGTCCAAAAGATTCATCTATCCTTTGATTAATATTCAATATGATTCTTATTCTACAGAATGTTTATAAAAATATAGAATATCCTTAAAAGAGATTCTAAATAACAAAACAATACAAAAAATTCATATATACATATGTCCGATAAAATATAATAATAACTAATGTAACAAATTACAAATATTATAAATTTACATTAGATAGAATAGCAGTATATAATAGTAGAATGAAAATGCTCAACTAGATACGCGGCAATATCTATCGTAATATCGCTTATATAATATATAATATATAAGCGATATAATAATATAATCTTTCAATTCAAAAGACGATGAATTCATATAAGTATTGTACTTTTCTCTTCTTTGTTGCTATACTGATATTTTTATTCATTGATTTCAAATAAGTTAAATATAATTCGAATTAAGTTATTTTAATAAATGATATTTAAATAATTTAATAATAGAAACGCACAATTCTATAGAGTATTCTTTTTTTTTTTTTACCTTTAACGTAGAAAATATATCAAAAATATATCAAACTTCCTTATGTATCTCTTCTAATATTGCTATTACGAGCATTATGAATAATATTCTTCTTCCTTTAATATAATATATTTTGTTTTCATAAAATTGGACTAAAAAATTTTGACAAAGATAAATTATTGATTAATCGTCTTTATAATGTACAGCATGTTAAGGCCCGGGCTCGTGAAATGGTCAGGTCATGTTTTGCCATTAACAATTCGAATCCCTGCCATATAATTTATAGTAATTTATGAGCAGGTATGGATTTCGTAATGGTCTCTAGATGTTAGTTTGAACAGAAACCATAACAACGATCATTTTACGAGCCGCATTTGCGCGCTTTATGATGAACCACCATAAAAATGAAAGTAAAGGTCCAGCATGCATTACGGCGCGAAGACCCATCCCTTGAAACCGCCCTTCGACGCGATGATTGGTTCCTCTTTGTGTGCATTTGCACGCAATGCAAGGATAAAAGGAGAACCAAGACTCGCGATAAGTGTAGTCGAATTTACGTTTAGGTAGTCAAAGTTTAGAGCACTGAGTAGTCGAAGTAAGTGAGTAGTCGAAGTGTAATCTCTCGAGAAAGGTTTGTGTAGTTGATTAGAGTAGAGAACAAGACTAGTTGAGTTAGAGTATTAGAGAAGACACTATGGAGTCGTCATAGAGAAGACAGACAGATCTCGGCGACGATACAGTTAGTCGAAGCACAGTTAGAATCATAGAGCTCAAAGAGTAAAGTTATCACCATTTAGAGCTCATAAGATAATCGAATATAAAGTTCCTACAGTGGTAGGTGATCCTTCGATCGGTAATACAAGTAAGGCATCATTGTGCAATATATGCAGATCGTAAGATAAGCTTACGATCTCAACACAGCATTATAATAATAAATATTAATAATATCAAAATATTATTCGATATGAGTATTTTTAAAATATTTATAAGTAAAATTGAATTTAAAATTCGGTATTTATTGATAAAATGTATAAAATCATATTTATACTTCAAATGAAATACATTTTGAGAGCTCTCCTTCTATACTCTTCTCTTTTAAATTTCTAAATAAATCTTTCTTACATTTTATCGTTCTGATTCAAAGTTGAGACAAATTAAATTCTAAACATATTTGAATCAAGTGATTTCATTTACAAAGAAATCCTATCATTTTATTGCAATAATAAAATAATAGCATGAGTTATTCATAGTAAATAAGAATTTATTAATTTTATATAAATATTAAATAATATGTGAAATATAAAATTCCGAATAGAAATATATTAGCAAAAATATGTCTATTAAAAATTTATTTGTCTGAGTATAAAAAAAATAAAAGAAAAATTATTACTTATTCATAATACATTTATAAAATAAATAAAATAAAACTTTGGATTAATTATATTTCACTATAAACGAATCATTACTTTATCATTAATTTAATTATATTATAGATTTCATATTTTCTATTCTATTATAGTGTTAAAATTAATGAAATATACATAAAATACATATATATAAAATTGGAAAATTATATCTAAAATTATTAATATTATTGTTGATAATAAAGAAGTAATATTATGATTATAATAAAAAAGAACAGAAACAAATTTCTTACTTCGATTATATTTGGAAAATGATATCTAAAACTATTAGCGATAATGAAAGTAATGTTTGTGGTTTAATAAGAAAAATAATAATATATACATAACAAATATTATATATATTAAAAAAATACATATATTACAATTAATTATGCATAACTCTATAAAGATCTTTTCGATATAATTAAAAAAATATTATAGCATTACGCATTTAAAATCTGAATTCTATTATTACGAAATTACGCCAAAGTTTAACAAAATTTTGAATTTAGAAAGAAATATTATCACACGCTGGAATATAACAGCATATTTAATAGTAATTGGTAACAATTTACAGAATTAAAAATAGGAAATTATTTTAAATCCAGTTATTTTAAATCCAGTAAAACAGTTTTATAAAATAACAAAGAAACTATTGGGTAAAAAATATGTTATTATCAAAGTTATTATCAAAATTATAAAGTTATAATTCATTGCTTAAAAATAGAATATATTTCAAAAATTATTATATTAATTAAATTATTATTTCATATAAATAATTATATTAATTATAACAATTTATTAAATGAAATGAATTTTTATATTAAAAATGAATTAAATTATTAATAAATTATTAATTCAAAGATATAAAAAACATTCCAAATATATAAATTCATGATACAAAGATGTCGATTTAAATGAAAGAAGAACATATAAAATTAATTTAATTAATAAATTTTTCACAATTCCAATATACAGTAAACATCGTTACCAATATACTTTAATAATAGATACAGATGAAAACAATGATATATATGAACAGAATATGACAAAAAAATATAAAGTATAAAAATAATATAATCTAGAATCATAAAATAAGTATTTTTAATAATATGATTTTCAGAAATATTGTCAAAATCAAGCATAATATCTTCATATATATATATGAATCATAATATGATTTCTTATGAAGGAGAAAACGAAATTTAAAAATATTTTAAATATAAGCGAAAATGTTTAATTTTTAATTAGATACTATTATCAAAATTATTCTACATGTGAAAATAGTAAATGAAAAATGTAGAATAAAATTTTTGTCGTTTAAATTTTTTTTTTTTGAAAAACTTAAAATTGAATATTAGAATTAAGAATTTATAATTATAATCAATGAATTTTAAAATTTTCTAAAACTAATCAAACGAAATAAAATTAATTCTATATTTTATTTTCATATGTAGAATAATCTTTTATTGATAATTCGTATCCAATCAGAAATTAATCAATTACTTCATTTGTATTCGAAAATTTACAAACTCAATTTTCTCGGATGAAAAAATTTTATTCTTTTTATAAAAAATCATACATAGATTATATAGATTATTTGATCTGATTTTGTATATAAGGTATATTATTTAATTATATTCATAATTCAGCATCATAATTCGTAGCAAAAAATGTTTTAAATAAAAGTTGAATAATATTAATTTCGAAAGTTAATATATATGAAGATCAAATTTATTTTCTTAAATGCAATTATATTTTTTAATATATTAATAGATACAGTTTAACATTTTCCATAAAAAAGTATTAAGTTATATATATCTATATGCTTAAAAATTATTAGTTTAATTATAAAATAAATATTTCAATTTTGGAAATTTTGAAATTTTATAAAACTATTGGAAGACACAGAAAGTACAAACAAATGAGTATCACTTTGTATATTTCTTGTTTCTATATAATAAATTTTATTAAAAATACCTTTGAATTTGAAATATTTGCTAAAATAAATAATTTTATTATTTATTCTAAAATTCTAAAATAATTTTTAGACATATATAGATTTTAGACATATATTTTTTTTATAAAGAATACCAATTTATTAATATATTAAAAAATATTAAAAAATTCCATTTAAAAATTGATTTTCACATGATTTTTATGTATTTATAAAAAAAAAATGAACAATATCATAATATGCTCTCCTCATTCATAAATATTTTGAAATATTTTTCGTGAATAATAATAGTGAGAAAATCAAAATGTCAAATTCAGATGAGACATTCTGTATATGAAATAGGAACATTAAATGTATACATATGTAACATATAATATATAATATATAATTTATTGTATAGAGAATAGTCAATTAAGTCATTTTTCCATTTTAGTGTATACTAAATATATTAATTAATTTTAATATATATAAAGTGTTTCACACTTTTAAAGTTTATTTTTTAAAAATTATAATGGATAAAAAAACTACAAAACTACAAATAAATGGATAAATCAATGCTTCATTGTATTAATAATAATACAAAAGACATGTATTTGTTATATTAATATTAGAAATCCGTTACAAAATTAGCGATACAATATTTGATGAGCATTTTCAATAAGATTTTTTCAGTAATTTATAGCAAAATGTAAGACTATATAAGATTAATATAAAAAAAAATATTGATCGTTCTCGTTTCGTTCTCGAATTTAAACCTTTAAAAAATTTTTGCATTATATATATATATCCATATATATGTATTTAATGCGTGCAGTAAAATTAACTAATTATCTGTTACGAATAATATACTTAGATTTCAAGAAATAATCAGAAAAAATAATGATTTCATTCACAATCTTATAATAAGGAATAAAATCCATCTTACATCGTGAATATGTGAATAAATAAAATCTTAGATATGTAATTCGGAGTTCAAAAAATTCAACAGTTTTCAGCAACGTAAATTAATCATATCCAAGATTATTTGATATAATATTTGATATAATATCAAAAATAGTAATTTTTATTTTTTTAGATAACATAGAATTTTTTATTTTTTTGAAAATAATGAGAATGCAGTTACGATAACTGTCATAAAATAATTATAAAATTTTGTTCATCTAATATTACAAGATATTCATGATAACAAGAATTGTATATATAATGATTACATATTAACAAAAATTTTCGAAAATTTTTTAATTTTTAATCTAGCTTCCAATTTCCTTTCTGCTCACTTAATTTAACAATATTCGATTTTTTTCTATGAGATATTTGAACCGACATTGTTAATATACTCTAAACAATGTATGTAAAATGATGATTTCTAAATTTAAAGTCAGTATGGATATTTCAATGATAAAATTCAAAATATTTCAATGTTAAAAAAATTACTTTGATTCATTTGTATAGTTATTCATTACATTATTCATTGTAAATAATAAAAAAGAAAAAAATAAAAGATAAATGATGTAATTGTATATTTATATGTATGTATGTATAGACAATGTATATATAGACAAAACTTTACACAATAGTATTTTTTTTTTCAAATCCTTTTTAGTAATAAAAATTATATTATTTTTTCGATAAATTTCCTGTTTTAGTGATAAAAGAAAAATTTTTTAGATTGTAATAAAATAAATAAACTAAATGACAAATAAATTCGATTTATTTATCCTATATGAATAACAATTAATTAAATTTATCCATTGTTCATGAATAAAATATAATTTGATATAATCTTTATTTAATAATTATACATTTGTTTCAAAACATGTTATTTTAACTTATTTATTCAAAGTAATAAATCTACGTGTTTTGTGATTAATCAGCGTTTTTTTATTAATAACTCGTTATCAAATTCAAAACAAAAATTTTTAGAAAGAATTATTTGAAATCATCAATTAAACCTTGTCAATTTTCTGGAATATCTTATATATGTAAAATAATTCACTCGATATTATTATTTTGATTTTTACCATCATCGTTATTGATAGCAAAAAATGTTTGATATTAGGGTTGATTTGTTCCAGAAAGGATATTCTGATACTAGTTTCTTTTTAAGTATATAGAGTATACATATATCAAACATACATATTCTCGATACACATATAAAAGTCATTAACGCTTTTTAAATGGAATTATTTAAATTATTTTATTATATTAGTTAATATAATTTGATATTCTCTATAAAAAAAAATATTAAACTATTCATGTTTAAAAATCATTACTATAAAAAATATTTTAATTTGAAATTTAAAACATACGTCAATTGCTGCAGTAAAAAATATATGATTCTATTTAAAAAAATGATCTTTATATGTCTATTCATCCATTTACAAAAAAAACTACTAATATCAGAATATGTTCTTAAAATCATTTAATTTTATCTGAAAATTTTTTTCTATCAATAATTACAATAGCATAAATAATATTTAATAAATTATTTTGTATATACATATATTTCATTCTATCGTGTTAAGACAATATGTGGAAAATCTAATTTGAATAAATCTGCCTATAAGCAAATAAATTATTTTATATTTAAACAATAATTTATTGCTGAATCTTACCATATTTTATTATAAAAATATTATATCGTTAAAGAATTGCTGAAATTAAAATGTCATTATATATAATATATAGAAAATAAAAATAAATTAGAAATATATTTCTGATATTATAAAGAAAAACAAAGTTTTGAAAAAAAAATGTATTTGTATACAGATTAAATTTGAATACATCGAATAATAATATTATTAACAGAAAAACAAAAGATGAAAGACTATAACTATATTAAATGTTTGAAACTTGTTAGATATAATAATATAATAATAATACATATAATAATATAAAAGAATAGATGTATTATTATAAAAATACTATTGATAATTTATTACTATGGTTTTATAAGGAAATCGTGAATAGTAAATTATTTTTGGAGAATATGATAATATGTGCAGTCAACAATTATATTTTATATATAGAAATACAGAAAAGAGAAAACAAAATATTAATAGTACATTTATATAAGAGTTAATAGATCAATTAATTGGTAATTATATATATAGATAATAAACAATTGAAATTTGCATTGTATGAAGAAAGACAAACATAGAACGAGACAGTAATATATTGAAAATAAGGCCGCCTTACTTTATCTTTGTTTTTTTTTATCTAATGCAATCAAAAATTTTTTTTTCGAGATCATTTCTTGAGACATTTTAAAATCATGATAATTTTTTTTATAACGATTATATATTTTATTTTTATATTTTTAAAATCTAAAGAAAAGATAAATTCTTTATATATACTAATGAAATATTACTATAAAGATGTTAAGTAAATTAGTACTAGTAAAAAATGTTTAAATTTGATATGATATCACTTCATACAATCAATCAATTTCAAAATTTGCACATCTTATTTTTACAATTATACATTAAAATTTGTTCAATGATACAATTCTAAAAATACTATGCCAAAAAGAAATTGAAAAATTTTTAGCTAAATATAAGATCCATTCTAATATATTCTGCAACAAAATTACAATATAATTTTCAATAGTTCTCGAGACTAATACAATATATCTAAATTTTATATAGATATTTATAAAAATATCCTAAAAATATTTAGAAATAGTTGTTAACTGAATATTCCTGAAGTAATTTCAAAACAAAATTTTCGTAAGAATTTTATAATTAACAAACAACATTGGCTAATCATAGCGCATAATCGAACTGCGACAATAATGTTAGCTATTGCTGAACGAATACGAACAAATTCAAGTAATTCAATATGTCAAAGAAAGTGTGTTAAATATAATAAATATTTTTTTATCGATAAAAATTATATCGAATTATATCTTATTCAAAAACAATGAATAAACTAATTAATTATTATTCGTATTGAACGAATAAATCGAGTTCATTTCGTTATTCAAAATGAATATATATCAAATTGTATAAAAAATTTATAATAAAATTTTTCAACAAATGAACAATAAATAATACAAATAATATAATAAATAATAAATAAAAAAATAAATGATACATTACAACCTATTAAATTAAAAAACAAATAATCAAATAATACATAAAATACATAAAATCAATTATTTATCAAAAATTCAATTCGAAATTCTGCCTTCAATATCTTTTCTTAACATTAATATATTTTTATATATTATAAATTTTAATATATTTTCTTAGCATTGAATTAATTCTTGATAGATTTGTGCATTATATTAAACTGATTATAGAAAAAACATCATCGAAAAATATCTTATAATTATAAATAAATCATCAACATTGATCAAGAATTGAATTTAATTTTTCTTCGATATTGTAGCAGCAGAATTTTATTTAAATCTTTGTATTCGTAATCGCAAATTGGATGAGTGCATATGTGAGCTGAAATTTCTACTACGACTACTAAAGTTAAGTAAAAGAGTATTTCTTTCTCATCTTAATGATGAGCAGTAGATTGTATTAATAGATGCGATATGATATACTTCATAACTTCAATAACAAACAATATATAGTCATATCTGGTAATCAAAACGTTTTAACAAATTCGAAGTTTTAACAAATTCTAAATTCAAAATATCAAACTATAAAAAGACTATGCGCATGAAAAATCCATAATGAATTTGGGAGATTCATGAAATGAAATTTACGACACTAAGATTCATTATTATTTTTGAAATATTTTTAAAAAATATTTTCATAACTTGTGTGACATAAAAAATAGCAAATAACATATCATAAATCTTTGAATTTTCATAATTATCACTGATAATTTCTAGTGCAATGAATAATAGACACAAGTCAAAAAAAAAAAAAATTAAAAATACAATTCCATTGAAATATGCAAATAGTTTAAGACTAAAAATTGTTTATAATTTGATTGTATTATATTGAATCACTCGAGACTATTGGCTCACAAATAATGAAAATATTTTTTCTGGCTTCTAAAATGAGGAATATTATAAAACAATATCATTTTTGTGAATAATATTTTATTAAATTACGTTAAATATTTTTTAAGACACTTCAGTTTGGCTAAAGTGCAATGTAAGTTTGAAATTATATGAAATTATTTCTAGCTATGACAGCTTCAACCAATATTACTATCTTGACGAAGTTCATAGTTTAAACATTACTACTATTATTGATTAGAATTATTAAAACTATTAAAACTATGTATCTTTATACAACACTCGTCTTAAACATAATTCGAGAAATTTTTCCTAGCTTTCTTAGGTCATCATCATTTAAAAAATTGATCCGCGATAGCTAATATTATGTATGTACATCGTGTAACTTTCAAATTTATCGTGAAAAGATTTTCTATAAAGCCTTTAGCATGAATTTAGTATGAATTTGAAATTTATTAAAACTTAATATCATATTTTGACCATCAAACACGATTACAAATTGTGAATCGTTGTTCATTATTCATCATCAAAATGAGACAATATCTATTATCATTTTGACCCCTTTTCATTTATGACCAGAGATTCTACCCGAAATACTCATCAATCTTCTATCACCCACTTAGTTTCAATTTTATAATACAAACATTTAAACAAAAATGTTTAATGCAAAAATATAACAATAAGAAAGAAAAATTAAATTCAATTTTTTTATTAGATTACGAGTAATTACAATTGATCAATGTTAATGATATTACAATGAAGTGAATGATAAATAATTGATTCGATAATACATTGTTTTCGCATATGTTACTTTTCGGTGGTATTTTAATTGTAATCAATTTAATGTTACATGCAAATCTAATTAAGAATTATTAGTTCAATACTAATAATACTATCAACATTAATCAACGAATACTATCAACATTAAAAAAAAATATCTAGAAAGAAAGAATGATTTTAAAGTGAAAATTTTCCGTAAATAATTTGATCTATTTATTTGGTCATATGTTTTTTAATTTAAGATTTGTATCGTTTACTTTTTTCATTCCAAATATATATATTATTTATCGTTAATTTATTAGAAAAATTTTATATTTTTTTCTATCATATTATTTATTTTGAATGAGAAATAAATTCAATTTATCGTTCTATACAAATAGCAATTAATTAATATATTCATTTTTTTTTATAATAAGATATAATTCGATATAATTTTCTGTCGATAAGAAATATTTGTTACATTCAATATATTTTCTTCGATATATAAGCTTAATTGAACTTGTTCGTATTGTATCAACGGCTCGTAGCTAATACGGTTCGATTATTCGCGATTTAAGTTATTTTTTGTTAATAATTAATAATAAAGTCATGTCGAAAGTTTTCCTTTTGAAAGGAAAATATTGCTTAATTATCTCAGGAATTTCTAATTAATAAGTATATTCACATTTTTGAGACATTCTATATAAACTATCTTTTTTAATAATAAAAAAAAAAAAGAAGATAAATGATAATTTATATTTTTGTCAAATTTAATTTATATGAAACATGAATGCAACAAAATGATAACGTATGTATGTTAAAACACATCAATTCTGTTGTTTAAAAAAGGAAAAGTTTTTTATATTTATATTTTTTTATGCTAAATTTGAATCTAATCATGAAAATAATGTGTCATGATAGATTTAGAAAATATGAAAAAAGAGAAATGAATAAAAAATAATAAATATATAAGAATAAAATATCAATTTGCAATTGCTGAAAATTATATGATATGCTATTATTTTATCGCGAAGAATAGCGTATAAAAATTTTTAATCATTGATCAAAATATTATTCAATTTAAAAAGTCTTAATAAATAAATCAAATAACATTTGTCATATTTTATAACGCAACAAGAAAACATCGATAACCTGAAAATTCTGATTTTTTTTTAATTTTGTAAGTTTGTAAAAAGTCTCAAGAAAAGTATCAGGCAATTTTTCGGATTTTGAAGATGAAAATATTTTTCGAATGAAATTAATTAAATTAAATGTTATCTTATTTCTCTACATATTTTTAAAACCTTTCTTTATAATGGATACAAAAAATTCTTATAAGAAAAAATGAATAGTCATTTTTTACTATAAATATTTTTTAAAAAATAATTTATAACTATTTAAAAAATATATATCCGGTTTTGAAATCTCTTGAAATCTCTTAAAAATCTCCAAAATTTAAAAAAAAAAGTGAATTTTCGAGTTATTGAAATTTCCTTATGAGATTATCTTAAATCATTAAAGAGTTTCAAATTTCTCCAAAAATATACTAGAAAACATATGCTAGAAAGAAAGTGAAAATAATTTTTTCTTGAATTTTCTCAATTAATTTAGAAATTATTTTTATAAACTAAGTCATTATGAATTTAAAAATTAAAATATTTGTTTTACAATAAATCCTTAAAAATTGATATATAATGAACATTTTATTTCGAAAACATAACATTTTATTTTGAAAAATGTATCGCTAATATGTTGGAATATTGAAAAAGTATAATACAAAGATAAGCATTTCTAATATTCCTATATAATTTTTAACAATTTTTTCTCTTTTTCGAGAAAACAATTTTTTGTTCTTTAAGAAATACTTTTAAAGATTATGTAAAAATTTTCCAGTGAATTAAAAAACCATTTTCACATAAATTTCTTTCGAATTTATTTAAGAATAATAAAAATAAAAGAGAAAGATTATCAAAAGAACTTAATTAAATATATTTTTAGAAATAAAATTTAACGATTATTTTGTATAATCTTGATTTATTATCTATTATTGATATTTTTTTTGATTTATTATATATTTATATATTTTTTCGATATTGATATAGTTTTTAATATATTGAAAATATCATTAAAATATCATTCAATAAATAAAAGTGATTAGAATTTCTATTTTTTCTTATTTAATGTTATTATTAATTTCTGTAAAAATTTTACTTATAATAAACAATAAAAAGACTTTATTGAAAAACTATATTGTAATATATTTAAGTTATTTCTATTATTGATATGTTAATTATATTTTGAAAATATAATATATTAAAAAATTAATAAAAAAAATAATTAATCCATGCATAATCGTTAATAATATTTTTAATTATTCATAAATAATCAATTCTTGCATCACAATATATCTTAAAATTACTTATTAATTATATATTTCATAAAATTTATATTTCATCAATGATAGCAAAAAAAATTTAAAAAAATTAAAAAGTAATATATCGATATCATTGATATTTATAGAAATATATGATATATATGATATTTTGGATTATAATGGATGAAAATAGAGATGAAAAAAATTTATAGTATTCAATTATATGAATTATATAAGTTATTGTTAATATGATTATATATATTCTTAAACTACTATAATGAGAATAATAGTTAAAGTTAGCTATTTATTTAATAAATGATAATTTTCATTTAACAAATTACTATAATAATTTTAATATTATTTATATTATAATAATTTTATAAAAAATATAATAATAACTAATAAGAATAAAATAAATAATATTTTGCTTGTACTCACAAATATAGAAATAGTTTTCATTACCTTCCTTATTTCTGCTTTTCTTCTTTTCTTCTTTTTCCTGTCAAACATACAATTTTTAATTCTCTTAGTAAAATGAGTAAAAATTTATTATATAATATCATAATTATATGTGCTTTTATATAAATTATGAAAATCTCTCAATTCATGCAATAATTTTAAAAATCTAATTGTCTAGATAAATAAGTTTCAAAATAATATTCATTTAATGATTAATAATATTGTATTCTTTATTTTCAATTGTGTCGGTATTTTAGTTAATATTTATTTTTTTAATAAAAAAATGAAAAAAAAGCAATAACAATATAAATAAATAAAAAATTATATCGTGACAAAAATATATTTATTCAACGATAATAATATTATAATCAGTAATAAAATAATTTTATTTTATTACTAAACAACAAAATAAACAAGTATTTGTGTATCTACAATAATTGTAAATAAAATTATAATATTGTAAAATATAAAAAAATTAATAAATGCTTGATAGTCTCTAATTTTTATAAATTTTAACAAATTTGCTATATATTAAAGTATTCTGATATTATTATATACTGCTTTTAAAAAATTAATAAACTTTCGTGTAAAATTTTTTTTATGATATTTGTTGATCTAATTCATTAAAAAGTAATTCCAAATAAATCCACTGATTATAGATCAATATTTTATGACAAACAAAAAAGTTGTAATATATTATTTTCTTTTAATATTTTTTATCTTAACAATTTTTGTGAAATATTTCAGATCAATTATATATTTTGTTTTTTATTAAATATCGTTATGTTTTATTAGAATAATATCAAAAATTGTAATATATCTAACTTATTTATCGTTAAAATAATCACAAATACAAATTTTGTTCTGTATTTTCTTATTTTCATCATGAATATCTCTTCTCTTTAATATAAATGTAAATTTAAATTCATCACTCTAGATGATATATTATTTACAAATTGATACTAATTATTTAGAATATTTTTTAACAAACTTAATATACATTTATATATATTTTCTTCAGAAATTTTTTTTAGATATTTGGATATACATCTATATTAATAATATTGATAATGATATATAAATATATAAATAATATTGATAATGATATATTTTCTTTGATTTTTTTGAAACTGATAATTTACTTTTTTTACTTTTTTCATATTCTCTCATTTCTTTTTTTTTATCTAATTATCTATATTTTGTAATTGATAGATTTAATTAATAAAAAACATCAAAATAATATCAAATAAAAAAATGATAATAAATAATTATATTTATAAAAAATGAATGTTGTAAGTTTGTGAAATATAAATGAGTTCGCTTAAATACCGACACAATTGCAGATTTTTTTGCATAATGTAAACATCAAATTGAAAGAATATGAAAGATCATTCATGCATTAAATGTAATATATTCTAAAATCACTTAGCTACCAATTACATAACTTTTACAAATGTTTGCTTATGTTTTTAAATATTTTGCATAATAATAATAATTCATAAAAAAATTTATAAGCTAATTATATGATTAGTGAATATATAATATATTTAAAAATTTTTTGCATATGTAAAAGTCATTCAAGAAGTTTGTGCCACGATGTATAAAAACATCATTTACATTATATCAATGAAAATGAAGAACGATAAAATGCATATTAAACTTTCTCGAATTAAATGTATATTTAAAAACAATCTCGAATTCTGAATGGCTTCTGAATGCATAAATCTGTAAATTACGATATAAAGCAGTAAAAGAGAAACCATACTACAACACTAATTGCAGCAAATAATATTTGTATTCCTATAAAAAGAATCTGTATCATCACAATATAGATCGTGTAAAAAATTTTATAATTTTCAAGAAGAAAATTTTAACAATAACTATAAAATTTACAAACTTTTTTAATTTTGGTTATTTTACATCAGTTTTTTTTTAAACTTTATCATTATTTTTTTATGACTTTATTATTATTAAACGAAAACGAAATTTATCATTAAAGTAAAAAAATCAAGAAAGAGAAAAATCAAAAAAGTAATTTTTGTCATTTTTAAAAAAAAGAGTATTACATATGTTAGTTAATACTAATTCTTTATAATTATAGAATTTTGTCTATAACATATTCATTTATGATAGTATATAGTTAAATATATGATTGTTATTTATGTTTTATTAAAAAAAAAAAACACATTGCAACGACAGATAATTAATATATATAATGAAAGAACCCGTTAAAAAACTATTTTGTCATAAATAATGATAGACTTGAAATATATCAATTCTAATGTATATCGAATTAAAACATTTCAAAAATCATCATATTATTCAGTCTCATATTTAGTATCTATTATTATCATTTTATTTTCGATCGCCAAAGAATTATTTTATATTTTATTTATTCCGAGTGATTTCTTTTTTTAATAAAACAAAACTATTTAAAAAAAATTATAGTAAAATTCTTAAAATTGAGAAAAGCCATTAAATTGTATAATTATTATTTTAATTAGAAAAAATTTAAAATATTTTAAAAATTTTTGGATATGTATATATAGATATAATATGTATATCATACATGTAAATATCATACAATTTTTTTTTGCTGCATAAATTCAATTTTAGAAGATAAAAATAATATAAAAAATTAAAATAATATATAATAAACCGATGTTTGAAAATTTTAATAATTTATAATTTTGTATTATAAGATATATATATTTTAACTATAAGATATAAAAGAAAAAGTTTTTTAACAATAATTACTCATTGTATAGTATAATATTGTGTAAAAAATTTATAAATTGTTTATATAATTAGAAAAAAGTTACAAGCAAAAAATAACAAGCTTTGTTATATTGTTGAGTTTTATTTCTTGATAATTATACAAGTTGGAACTTTTAAATCTTGTATGTTGCATAACAAAGTTTTTCTAATACTTACAAAAATAAAATAATTTATATTATATATTATTTATATAGTATATTTTTTTATATTATGAAACATATATAGTTCTTTATAAAAATATTCTAACATTAATATACATTTTATTTTAATAATCTATATCTTTATTAATTATAGAAGAATTATAGAAGAATTTAAACTTCTTTCTTTCTGGATAGAAATTCTATATATAATATAATGAATTTCATTATGTTATATAATATGATTATGTATGATTATATAATTATATATTATATAATATAATATAATGAAATTCTTCAAAAAATTGGAAATATAAAAATTTAATATGCTGATTGTATGGTAACATGATTATTATATATGGAACAATGAAATTGTATGAAATTGTTGCGAAAAAACAAAATTTATTAGATTTTCAAAATTATTTAATTTTTTAACCAATATATCCAATATATTTTAAATATAAAATATATTATATTATAACTTTAATGACAAAAATTGATTACGAATGAGAGATTATAATTTAATAACATTATTTTGTATACATATTAATGTCATAATTATATAATAAGATCAGAAAATTTTCATGCAAAGTTTTTATGTATGCTGAAAAAATATATATAAATAATTGTGACATTTTTATAGATTTCTTCTAATATTATGAATATTCTTACTCTTCAATTGCTTATTAAATCTCATTGTAAATATCAGTTACATAAGAAAATAAAAAAGAAATTTAATAACTATGTAAAGTTTTTATAAAAACTTATATACGTTATATATCACTCTTTATTTTTTTTATTTTCAATAACATTTTTATTCACTGTATAATAAAAAATAGAAGTATATAATATAAATTATTTTATATATGTAAATGTTAGGTTTGTTCATTACATAGTATAGAGAATTCAAAAATTCTATGATTATTGGGAAATTCACAATATTAGTAATACAGCAATACCGCAAAGTTTGTATTTGTAAAAAGAATTTTTTCTTATATTATTTTATAGTTACTTAAACTATTAATTACAATTTACATGAAAAATGTAATGAATTTAAAAATAAATTTAATTTTTTTGTTTATAACTTTTAATTATATAAACAATTAAAAAATTTTTTTACTAAATGATATTTTTCATATTCCATATTTCTTAAAATAAATAAAATTCTTGTCTGAAATTTTTTTTTTATTTTTTATAATTTACAAACTATAACGAAATCAAAAATAGTTAAATTTTAATCTTAAAATATTTAGACAGCAAAGAAAAAAAAAATATATATATATATATATATATGTAAACTAATATCATTATATTTAGTATCTATTTATTGCAAAATTTGACATTTGAATCCACGGAAAATGTATAAATAAAATATAAAACAATTTTTAGATGAATGAAGTTATGAAAATAGCTATATCATATTATTTATTGTTGAAATTTCAATTATTAAAACTTTAATCAATTATGAATTAGTTTATAAATTTATTTATTTTTTATATTTTATATTATTTTTCTTTATTTCATATTTCACTGAAATAAAGTATATTGTAGATTCTAAAAAATCTACAATATCTAAACAATATGTAATATTTAGTATGAGAGGATTTAAATACATAAAATACTTAAATCAAAATCAATGAAAAAATGCATAAATATCCTTTTGATTGTTGATTTTTTTGGGTGCCATTATGAATATATAGAAATAGTAGATACGTTACATCACATATGTTGCAACATATAAACTTTTATACAATAATAGCAATCTTTTTTTTTTTAGTAAATAACTCGAAAACTATAACCGAGTATCATTTATATATTTAAAAAAAATTTATTTAAAATATTAATTTTTATAATATATTTTTAAATCATTGAAGTTGAAATTAACTATTTTAAATAATTACTATAATTCGAAAATTAAAACTTATCACTAAATATATATATAAAAATAAATTTTGTTCAAAATAATTAAAAACATATTTCAAGCTCATTAAGATCGCTCAGAAAGAAGTTAATCAGCAAATTAATTTTAATTTTTTTCTTTTATAAATAATATTGTATTTTAAAATATTTTATAATTTAAATGTTGTAAAATTCGATTAATAAGTTTTTAATAATTATAAAAATAATAAAAATAACAAAAATTATTAATAGCATTCATTTCAACATTTCAATAGCAAACTAAAAATAAAGTAAATTATATTTGTATTTTATATTAAGTAACTATTTATTATTACTTTGTATATTTTGTAAATTATATTAATATTTTTAGATTGGATTAATTTTATATCTACAATTAATTATTAAAAAGAAAAAAAAGTTGGAAGTTATTTGCAATGAATTCCACACATATAAATAAAAGAAATAATACTAAAAAAACTGAATTAAAATTTTAATTATATTATATTACAAGCAATTATTAATTTAATTCTGTATTTTTAGATTGAATTAATATTATATCATTTATTTTCAAAATTAATAAAAATAAAAATTTAAAAATTATATTTTCTTAATCTTAAAGTTATAAAAAAATTTAATTTTAGTAATGAAGAATTTTATTTTATTTTATTTTAATACTAAAATAGTTTATGCATTTAAAGAATTGCAAACATATCATTTTATGAATATTTGTTATATCTAAGATATTACATTTTATTAAAATTATGAATTTTTGATCAATTATTTTTAGTATATATGTATATGTATACTATGTAATCATATCAAACATTAGTTTTTAATTAAACATTTTTCTATTATAAAATATAAAAGTATATTAATATAATAGCACAAACATTTACACAAATTGAACATTTATAACATTGAAGATATTTATAATACATTTATAATATTGATTAAAAAATAAAATAAATATATTATTAAAAACTGAAAAATATATTAGGATTATCAAAATCAATGTCATTACTTTATATACAAAAAATTATTTATATTACATAAATTTCCTTTAAATAAACAATTTTTTCATAGATTTAATTTCTCAATTATTTATTTGTAGATATTTTATAATTTTTTTTAAATATTTTAAAATTCTCAAATTATTATTTGCTAATTGAAAATATAATTAATAATAAGAATAATTGAATGAAAAGCAAAATATTAATAATATGATCAGCCACGATAGAAAAAAAAAGGAAAAAATAGATTGATATAATATAATTGAAGAGGTACCTTTTTCACCTTGTTGCTGGTTTCTTTGAGACTCTGAGGGGATGAGGGAGAATTTTTAGCTGTAGTCTTCTGTGGACTTGTTGCAGATTGTGTGGAAGTGGTAACATCACAATCGGAAGGCGTTGGTTGTATAACGGAAACTATAGGAGGAGGTGAAATAGAAGCAGAAGCGGAAGTGGATACACAAGTGGAAGTCGAAGCTAACGGTTCCGAAGATACTAATGAGCTCTCTACTGGAACGACACTTAGACTTTTTGGGGGGGTTTGTTTAGGAGTTGACAGTTTTCCACTCATCGGTGGTAACATTGTCCTAGTTTTAGGCTTCCTCCACCCCTATATAACACCAATTATATTTATCATGTTAGACTATTTAATCTTAAAATAAAATACCATACACAAATCATGCATTATCTAAGGCACTTAAATTCTTCTTTTTTTATTTATTTTAATCCTTTATGTAGTTTTATTTTGAACTTAATTTGAAATTGATTTTTATGTGTTATGTATAATATTCTTTTCATATAACTTCTAAATATTATATATCTTTTATATGAAGATAATATTAAAAATAATTTAAAATATATATATATATATATATATATAGATAGATAATTAAAATTTATAAAAATAAAGGTTAATTATATAGATATAATTATATAGATAATTAGAATTTATAAAAATAAAGATTAATCATTAATAAAATTTTTTTTATACGATTTACTTTTTTTAATCTGATATATGTTTAAGATCATTTTACTCACTAACTTTTTTCAAAAGGATTTAATCATTACTTGTGGTTGTTAAAAAGATTATTATTAATAAATAAAATTAAGAACTTTTGACATATGTTTAATTTTAAACATATTTCTAATATTTAGAATCATTTAATTTGAATTGATTTATATCATATCATATGCATACATTATATATATATATATATATATATATATATATATATATATATATGATTTGTGAGTTCGACCGCATAATGGTGTATCTTAAGGTACTCCAATGTTAACAGCTCTTTTCATTCATAAATCAATTTTTTGGAATTTATTATAAAAAATAGATTTCTTACAAAATCTTAAAATAAATTCCAAAAAAATTAGAAATAGAAACATTTGAATTTATAAAATTTAAAAACTTCGTTTTTCGACTTCAATTTCTCTGTTATAAAACAAAAAATGATTTTCGAAAAAAAAATTCAATATAAAACTAAACTTCATGCTTTAAAATCGAACCAAATAGAATACTACATACTACTACATATACTATATATATTTATTTTTTTTATAAAATTATAATAATTCAAACGTCAATAATTTTTTGATCGAATTTTAATGATTCTTTAATTTCTTGGCATAATATAATTATGAATGAATTTAAATTTGGTATATTACTGCAATTAATTGCTAACTAATTACACAACAATTTTAGAATTATAATCAAATACAAAAAATTCAAATTAAATCCAAACATTAAAAATATGATATATAAAATTAAATATATGTTAAATATGTTAAACAACTTTATTTATTAATAATTTTAAACAATGAATGATGGCTAAGTATCACTCAAAAACTCATTGATTTTAACAATATGTACTAAAGCTAACCCAGTATCGAAAAGATATTTATACAGGTTTCTGTTAATAATTTTAATAAACAACATGTTAAAATCTTCTCTTTCACTCAAGAGAAAAATCTTAACAATGTATCAAAATCGAAATAATTTCTTTACTTTATCATTTACTTTTAATGAATGAAAATTAGTTAAAATTTCAATATTTATAAAATATACATGATATTCAAAGACAATACATAAAAAATTTGAGAAATTATTCTAACTAAAACAAATCAAAAAAAAAAACGATATGTAAAATTACCCATTAAAGTTTATCTTTAAATCAAATTTCAAGTTAATTTAATTTTATACTTTATAATAATATAATAATATATCAAATATATATATATATATATATATATATATATATATATATATATATATTTTCTCTCTCTCTCTCTCTCTCTCTCTCTCTATATATATATATATATATATATATATATATATAGAGTGTTAATATAATCGTGGAATACCTTTTAAGAATCAATTTTAGATGCCAAAACGAATACAAAAATTGATATACAAAAATTTATTGAGACTTTATATATTATATATTATAAACAAATTGAAGTTTGCGTTAGAGAGAGACAAAGGGAAACGGAGATACAATAATCAAAAATGTATCTAATATAAATATCAAAAAATACATCATTTTATATTTTTATTTTATATAATCTCTTAATGATTAATTTAATAAAGAAGAAAGTAGTATCTATTTTAAATTAAGGATTTTATAGTATGATATACTTTTATTAGTAAGATATACAACTAATTAATAAAATTAATAAAAAAATATATAAATAATTTTTAATAATTTTTCAAGTAAATTTTTTAATTTATAAAAGATATATTTCAAATTTAAATAAAATAAAATAAATTAATATCATTGCGCATAAATAAATATAATATTAATTTATCTTAAATTTATGCTATATGTTCATTTTATCTGGAAAAAATATAATATAATATAAATATTTCAACTATAAATATAATTATATAACTATTAAAAAAATGTTTGACACAGATATTATATAATTTTGAAGGACATATTATGATATGGAAGATATATCATGCTGATATTTTTAAATATTTTTTTTTTCCAAAATTATTTTTTATTCTATTTTCTTATCGACATTAAATCATTTTCAAAACACTATTTTATAGATCATTATGATATTAAATATCAAAATTTGTTACTAATTATATGTTAAATCTTTGAGATCAGAAATAAAATTCAATGGCAAGTACATTTTTCCATGAAAAGTAAAATGCGATTATAGAATTCATGTCTTTCTTTCAATAGAAAAATAAGTCTTATAATAATAATAAATCACAGATTTTTGTAATTAAAAATTTATTTTAAATTTTATTATGTTTTTAAATGTTTAATGCGTTAATTATAATAAATTTTATGCCATTTATTACTATAAAAAAATATATAACATAAAAAATATAGTTTTATAAAAAAAATTTTTTTTGAATTTATTGCTCATTAACATTAACAATAATATTAAATATTGATATCATTGATTCAATACGTATTTCTTTGTCATATATAATCAAATCATTTTATTGTTTCATTTTTTCAAATACTTTAAATCATACATGAAAAATAGAATAATTTTAACACAATTCAGTTTCTTAATTTTATATATACCTTATAATTTTATTACAAATTAAAAATATTTGTACAAATTTTTTATTGATTTTATATATCCAACTATTCTATTTTAAAATTGAAATCAAAAATATCTGTTAATTTAACATTCATAAAATTAATATTTTTTTACTTTTGATATATATGATATATATAATAATGTATATATAATTATATATATACATAATAATGTATATATAATATATATAAATATTCTATATGCATCTTACTTCATTTAATGAAAACTTTAGTTGCTTAAATTTCAACGAAATTTTTGATATTCCAATTTTTGTATTTGTTTGACTTCTAGATTTAATTTTTCAAAAATATCCCACAAATATTATATTATATATCATATAATATATCATATAGCATAATAATAATAATAATAATAATAATAATGATAATAATAATGATAATAATAATGATAATAATAATGATAATAATGATAATAATGATAATAATGATAATAATGATAATAATGATAATAATGGTAATAATGGTAATAATGATAATAATGATAATAATGATGATAATGATAATAATGATAATAATGATATGATGATGATGATGATGATGATGATGATGATAATAATAATAATAATAATAATAATAATAATAATAATAATAATATCAATAATAATAATAACAACAGTAACAATAATAATAATAATCAAAAAAATTAAGAATATAATATATAAAATAATATATTAATATTTATGTATTATATATTATGTATTTTATAATATTATATGTTTCCTATATAACGAACAACTTATAATTGTGCACAATTACATTAATGATTTGTATAATAAGTCATGAAAAGAATTTTACTATTTTTGATATCACTAAATAAAGGATTAAGATTCATAAAAATTTATTTATTAAATTCTCAAACTACAAATTATATAATGTAAGAATTATTATTAATAACAAATATTTTCCTTGTAATATGTACATAATTACAAATTAAGAAAATTAATTTCGAATTAATAAATAATTTCCTGTATATAGTACTGATAATTTACTTATAATAATAATATTAATAATAATTTTTTTTAAAATCACATATAATTAAATGACTATATATAAGAAAAAAATAAACAACAAGATATTTATCATCAAAATTCTATCAAATAAGTAATAAGTAAATAAAGATTTTTCAATTTTTTATCAAAATTCATATTAATTAAAATAATAAAATCAATTATAATTAATATTTTTAACAGATAAAATATTTATTAATTTGTAATATTTTCAGAAATTTTATTTACTTTATAAATTAATAATATGAAATATGTTTATGTTATATTTCAAAGTTTCAAAGTTGTGTAAAATAAAAACGACAGTTTATTATCAAAAAAATAAAAAAAAATAAAAAACATTAATATATATTGTTATATAAAAATAAATAAAATTGATTATTAATAATATATATTTTTTTTTTAAGAAAATAATAGAAAATAATTTCTTTTTATATTATACACGTATGTATTATTTTTTATAAAATTAATCTTAGAGATATACATACATTTATTTATTCCTTTATTTATGCATTATTTTATCAATCAATAAGATCATAATCTTAAAAACCTATATTCAATATTATTTTTAATAAAAGAAAATTGTATGTATAAAAATTTTCAATATTATTATACATATAAATCTTACCTTATCGTCATAAAAACCCTGATCGTCCGTTCTTTGCTGCCCAAGTAAACGATCAGTTTCCAGATCAGTATCTGCTTCTTCTTCATCTGGACCTTCCTCAATTTCTATATCTGCTTCTTCAACCGTACGACGAACTTCCGATTCTTCACTATTATTTTCTACGCAAATTCTCCGTCTGCCATCCGATAGACTATATTTTAGTTAGATGTTCTTAAAAAAAAATAATTATACAATCTGTCACAAAAATATTCGGATAGTGATATAATTTTGAATTTTATAATCTATATCTAGAATAGATATATATAATCAACAAAAATGTTTTGCAATATACTGAAATAATATATAGAATTAATATATAATATTGAAGAATAAAAAAAATCTTTATCTTAATACAAATTATTGTTTAAATATTTTAAAAAATATCGAAAGAATAAATTTTTATATTGCAGAAATATTTGGATATTTTACAAATTGAAGTTAAAATAATTAAAATAAATTTATTATTTATTAAAGTTCTACTTTTAATTTATTATAGAAGTTAAATATTGATTTTAATTTTTTCAATTCTATAATACATTTTAAGGAATTTTTTGTTAAAAATTATATTTTATTACTACAAAATCTCGATATATCAAAAACATCTATAATTTGAACATCTATAATTCAAAAATCTCTATAAGATTATAATTTTCATTCTCTTCTTTTCACTGCTAAAATTTTTATAAGTTCAAATAAAATTTACTTTAAATGATTTATCATATGTTCAAATACGTTATTTTATTTTTATTTTACTGTAACTATAATTCGAACTACAATAGACTTTTACAAACCAAAATTTATTTTTATTTGTATCGATATTTTTACAAATTTATATTTACATATCACAAGATGTAAACCAATCATTCGATATTATTTTTTTTTCAATTATTAATTTTATTATTATAATTATTATAATTTTTACTAAAGTTATTTCAAATAACATAAAATGGAAACAAATTTTTATTTTTATTTTATTTAATAGATTTTATTTATTTAATTATATTTTATTATATAATGTATATTATTCAAAATTGAGTGTATATCTATATTAATAATGAAAATAAGTGTGAAAAAGAATACATATATTTGAAAATAAATTATGTATATATATATATAGAATATATAATCGTGTGATTATTTCTATAAATAATAAAAATATAAAAAAATTTTTTTCAAATAAAAATTGTACATCGGAAAATATATCATGATGATAATTATTTGATTTTCAAATATGTTAAAGAAGGCTATATTCAAATTTTTAAATCATATATTTTTTAGCATACAATATATATATATATTATATGTGTAATATATTATATAATATATTATATATTATTATATTATAATATATATTATAATTATATTATATATTATTTATATATATATTTAATATATATATTCATATATATTTTCCAATTATGTCAAATTTCTTCCGTTTAAATCTCTCTTATTTGAAAATTTTTATAAGTTTCTAACTCGAAGATTTTAACACTTTAAAATCTTTCTTTGAAATCTAATTTATTAAAATCCGATTATAATGCATTTTATCTTTTATTCCTATTTTAGATAAATTTTCTTATTTTTTTCTTTAATATTATTGTTTTTCATCCATATAATAATTTAATTTTTTACATAAGAAAAATATTAATACAAAATTCATTATTTTAATTTGATAATTTAAATTTATAACATATATTTGAATATTCTCGAAAATTAAAATTGTATTGTTCTTTTTTTATTTTGTAATATTCAAACAATAAATCAAATTTTTTATTTTTGATATATAAAAAATTACACTTTATTCAAAACATTTTTGATTTATTTAAATCTCTGTCCGAATACTTTTGTGATTCACTATATATATGATTCAATTAAAAATATAAATAATTAATTAATTTTTTGTGTAAAATAATTTTTTATAAACTTTTTGTATATTATATTTTTATCTATTTAATAAAATTTTAATTTAGATTTCATTATTTTACATATATTACGTATATGACATTAACTTAATAATAAAGTTAAAGATATAAAATTAATGATCTTTAGTAATATAATAAAATCTAAATTAAAATTTGTTTATTAAGAGATGATTATTTTGTTTATAAACTTGTATATACTTTGCTTATATACTTATTAAGACATGCAGATTAGCAGGTTATGATAAAGACTGTAAATTATAAAATTAAATTATAAAATTCTAACAATATTCATAATAATATTTATTAAATATCAAATTAATATTATAAAACACAACTAAATATACCTTAATAATAATAATAAAATATATTTTATTATAGAGATATAAATTTAAAAAATTATTAAAAAATATTATCGCATATAAAATAATTTTTTATATAATTAAAAAAATATTTTGTTATACATACATTATTCATATTTGTAATTTTTATAGTTCATATTTTTAAATAAATAATAAAACTAATAAATTAAATAATAAAATTAAATAATAAAATTTATATTACTAAAATTATAATGTTTTAATATTTATATATTAAATATTTATATATTTACAGAGCAATTAATATAATCATTACAAATAAATTATAAATTATTTATTGTATAAAAATGTTTCATAAAAAAGTTGTATGATAGAGAAAAAGAGATGTAATTTATTTTTATTAATTTCTTTGCAAATGAATATATAAAGAATTAACATTGTTTTTTTAATTATATAATCATGTATTTTTTAATATAATTAATTAATAAATTGTCATTTTTTAAAAAAAATTACTAAGTTATTTGTTATAAAAAATTATTAATTGAAAAGATATTTTAACTTAAATTTTAACATAAATCTTATCATATAAAAGAAAAATGTGAAATAATATTCTTCTTTATATTTATCTTGCTTACAATAAATTACATGAAATTTAAATTAAAATAACTCTTAAATTAACAATTTTTTACAACAAATAGTTTATTATAAAATATTTTATAAATAATTTTTTTAGGATATAATAATTTGCAACAATTAATATATAAAAAAATATAATATATAAAAAATGATTCCAATTAATAAAACAAAATTAATAAATCGTTATATATTCTATTTTCATTTATAAGGAAATAACATTAAATTACATCTTCTTTTATATCATATAATATTTATATGATACATTTTCATACAATAAATAATTTATGAATTATTTGAAGTAATTATGTTCCTTAATTGATTTTGAATATTTAAGCTATGGAATATTAAATGTTAAAAAAGAAAGAAAATGTAATACCTTGGTATCCAAATTGGACTGACATTGGATTCAGGTATTTCTTCTGTAGAAGATTTCACAGGTAAAGTCTTAGTCCTCTGTAAAGCCATTCTAATGTCTTTAATTGCAGCTTCAACTTCACCTCCTATTTCCAGATTTACACTTTGTCTAGCCTGAGGTGCTGGTGGTGGAGGTGTGCCAAGAGGATCCAGACTATCAAGC
Organism: Apis florea; assembly: GCF_048593485.1. Taxonomy (NCBI): domain Eukaryota; kingdom Metazoa; phylum Arthropoda; class Insecta; order Hymenoptera; family Apidae; genus Apis; species Apis florea. The sequence goes on from NW_028256702.1 coordinate 3,174,270, forward strand.
TGAAGCTCATTTGTATCATATGAATTTTCTTTCTTAGGAACAAATAAATCAGGTGATGAAGTTTTTAAAGAATGTAAAATATCTTTACTAACAGTTAAGCTAGAAAGATCTTTTCCATCGTTTTCTGTTGTAACTGGATAAGTAGTATCATTAACACGACTACGTTGAATAATTTCTTTTTCAATTTCATTAATTTGCCGCTTCATCAACATCACAGTTGGATTATTATTATCAGTATCACTGGCATGTCCACTAGATAAGCCATCTTCAAGAACTGGCATACTAGCATATATTCTCAATGAATCTGAATTATTTCCTAAATCACCCACTGATCCAAGAAGACCACTAGCTGGTATCAACTCATTATCCATCATCATTAAAGAAACTTCACTATCAAGATCTCCACAATTACTATCGCAATCAGTTGTTTCAGGACTCAATGTAAAATTGCGAGAGTGCCCAACTTGTAGTCCAACCTCTGTTTCTCCGAGATCTTCACTACTACCAGTGCCTACTGAGAGGTCTAAGAAATTATTTTCATGTTCAGCAGTCTAAAAAAATAGAAAATCAAAATTTGAAAAATAATTTTATCATAAATAAAATATTTTATTTAAAATTTTATTTCTTTCTTATGAATAATTTTCAAATTCAACAAAATTTAATTTCAAATAATAATTAGTTTATACACAAAATTATATAAATAATATATTTATTACTTAGATATTTAGAAATTATTTATTTTTTACATAAATATCCTTACATTTTGGGGAAAATCTGATCTTTGTTTTTTAGGAGATTCATGTACTAAAACTTCTTCTATTGTTGGTGGACCAGTAGCCAATCGTTGACCAACATAAGCGCTTCCTCCTTGTCTTCGTAATTCATAATCTAGATCCTTAAATAATAGATAATAAAATCAGTTTTAAATAAATAAAATAAAATTTAAATAAAATAAAATCACAAAATACTTTTTAATAAAGACTATTAATTAACATTATAGAATTAAATTATTTGCTGTAACATTAAAAAAATTAAAAGCATTATCATATTAATAATGTCACAAATTTAATAAATTAATAAACATATAGTACTCTTTCTAAATTAAACCAATGATAAAACTATAGAAGTATATTTTTAATAGTACTTCCACCAAATATCCACAAATAGTTCAAAGGAAATGTTTCGATTTTTCTAGTTGAAATTCCTCCGAATTTCCACCGATTTTTAAAGCCGATTATTTCATCTTTAACCTATTAGCTGTATATGATGAATATATTTATATAGAAAATTATATTTATATATCATAAAGAAAATTAATTTTTTATTATGTAATATATATATATATATCATCTTTTCATTTTTACAATAATTTAAATATAAATATAAATAAACATTTTTAAAATAAAACAACACAGTTAATAGGTTAAAAATTTTTTTATATCTAGCTTGTTTTCAAATTTTATGATTAGACAAAATATTATAGATACATTCAAACAAAAATGAAGGAAAAATCTAATTTATGAATTGTGTTGTATTTTGTCTTATATTGTATTTTGTATTATTATAATAACAATGAAATAGTCAAGGTTTTTGTACCTGAAATGGAAAAGACTCAATACTATTTTCCTTTTCCTTTGTTGGTGGTGGACATTTAAAAAATTCTTCAAGTACTTTTCGAGTTTCTGAGAATTCATATAAATAATCAAATGTACTACCACCAGATGATACCAAATTACTTATGTTATCTGTTGGAATAATTGATGGTTTTAAAGAATCTTCTTCTTCATCTTCAATTTTTGGAGATGGAGAAGAGGCATTTACAGCATGATTATCAGAACAATTCATATTTGTTTCTACCACAGCCTTTTCTATGATGATTTCTGCAGAAGTATCTTCCTTCTAAAAATAAACACAAATGTAATAAAATAAAATAAAAACTATTTTATTATTTTTTTTTCAATATTTACTTTTTTTATAAATTTTTATGTACAGAGTGAATCAAAAATTATTATATGAAATAATTCATTACCTATTAATTAAATTAAAAAAGATTTTAATGAATTATGTAATTTTAAGAAACACATTGAATCAATACAATTTTTTTGAGATCAAAGTGATATTTTTTTCAAATTTAATTTTTTTTTTTTTAATATTATATTGTTGTCAATGAAAAACGAATTCAATATATATATATATATATATATATATGATCTTGATCTTGATAACTCTCAAAATCAAATAAAATTTCAAAACTATGTCATAAAGATTCCTGAACTATTCCAAGTGAATCCATCGTAATTTCGCGGTGTTTCTTTTAAAATTAATAAGTATTAACCATAATATAAACATTAATTTCTTATATTGTTAATTTATATTTCTAAGTTAAACATACAGTATAATAGTATAAAACAATACATACAATGACAAAATTCAATACATGAATGCGAAAAAAATATAATAAAATGCTATATATGTTCAAACTTATTATTGAAGAAAATTTTTTCATCCACTTCCAGAACAGTTCGTCTATTTACAATATTTTGAAAAAATGCAAAAAAAATACAAGGACCACACTTTGAACACATACTCTAAATAAAACAAATGAAATTTTTTAATATTCATTTGATTTGAGATTCAATTCAAAATCAACGCATCAACAAGGTTATTGTAGATTACTGAATTCGTTTTTTTACAACATGATATTAAAAAAAAATGCAAAAATCTTGATATCTCAAAAAAAAAATGAGATATAAAAAAATCAAATTGTAAAAATTCAATACATCCCTTAAGTGCTACATTGTTAATTTATTAAAATGTTTTTTCATTCAATTCACCAATAAATTATTTTAGATAATAATTCTTATTGACAATTTAAATATATATAAGTATATATAATTTTATATTTAGGTATATTTTATATATATATATATTTATATATATATATATATTTATATGATGTCATTAATTTAATAGTATAAGCCAAAAGAAAATAAATCTATATGCAAAAATAAATCAAAAAAAGAATATACTATATTTATTATTATTATTATATTTATTATATTTATATTTATTATTATTATTATTTATTTTTTTATATTTATTATTATATATTTATTATATTTGATTATATTTATAAAATATGTTATAATGTACAAAATTATACTTATTTTAGATATACCTCATTATGACTTGGTGTTGTTGGTAATACTCTCTGAGGAAAACCAGGTCTTGGTGTCATATAAACAGATGGCGATGACAGAAGACATGGAAGTTGAGTATCACGTATTCCATAACGTCTTGGACTTTCAGAATATTGTGCTATTGGCAATTCACCAATTACTCTTGTAACTTTATGATTTCGTTCTGAAGATGGTGATTCTTCACAATCACTAGCTGGAATTACCTAAAAATATATTTTTTATTTAGTATATACAACTTTAAATTGATTTATTATCATATGAGATAAAGTCAATTTAAAAATTAAATTGATTTATTATCATATGAAATAATTTTTAAATTATTTTACTATTTTAAATATTTTTAATATCCTACATATATTAAATAAAATAAAAAATACCTTAAAAAATTCTGAAGTATTACGATGATACGCTGTCGTTGGACTTGGAGTACTTTCAATGCTAGAACTTAAAGGTTCTGGAGGAATGCGACCTTTTTGAGATTCTTCAGTCTCAAGACTTAAATTAGTTGATGTAACTTGATTAGTGTTATTAGTTAAATCTAGTGGCAAATTTTGCCAATTATCATCAATATCATCAAAAACAACTACTTCACCATCACTAACAATAGCCATGCTTCTTGCTGGTGTAGTATGATTTGATTGATAATCTATGCAGCTTTTTGACAATCCATAATCTAGATCTGCAGTATTTTTTGACACATCATATTCTATATTATTGCTATTCAAAATTGAATCATAATTAATAATACGATTGCTGTGATTGCTTTTAGGAGAATCATAATCAATAGATTTTGCTGAATTATGTCGCACTGAATGTATTTCTGAAGAAAACACAGTTTCTGTAACTTCTCTATTAGAATGTTGTTTTCTTGTATCACCACATCTAAAAAAATTTACATTCATATATAATTTTTAATTACTATGTATATAATAATTTTTTAAAAAAATTTTAAAAATTTAAAAATATAATTTATTTTTCAAGTGTAATAATCTATTTAAAAAATACAATTTTTCTTATTTAGATTTTATTTAAATTACTTATGTAATATGTAAAAATAATTTTAGAATATAAAAAATAATTTTTGAATTACCGGCTTCTTAATTCCCATACAGTTTGAGTATTTGGGGATTTATTATTCCTTTTAACTGATAGCTTGTTATCTGTTTGAATATCTTCATTATTTAAAGAATTTGATGCTGCAAGAAATCGTGATTTTCTAGCTGCTACTTTACCTCGACTTTGAGAAAAAACTTCTCGTCCACCAGCAATTTCTATAATTCTAAAACATAGTTATCATGTACATAATTATTAATTTTATATAATTTATTAGATTTCTAGTAGCAAAATAAAAATGATAATTTCTAAAGTATTATTTGAATTTTTCCTTTCTAACAGCAAAAGATTAAATAAATATTATATAATATAGATATATAGATTATTAAATAAAAAGTTTTATATATAAGTATATAAAAAAATAAATTTCAAACAAAAATTAATAATTTAAATTAATATTTTAAATTTATTTATTATGATATAATTGTATTCATTTATTTATATTTTACATATATTACATTTATTTATTATATAGAATTTGTATGTTAAGTAATTCAAATATTTTTTCAATTATTTATAATATATTAAGAAAAACAAAAATATAAAAGTATTAAATAAGAAGATAATAATTAAATGTAATAAAATTTTTAAACAATATTAAAATTTTTTTATAAACTATTCTTTCATAACACTATTCAAAATTATTTATATAATTACAAATTATTTGCAATAATAGATTAATTTTATCAAAATTGTAGTTATAGAAATCTGTAATAATTTTATTTTTTCTAATTATTATAGTTACTTATAATATAATAAAATTAATTTTAAAATAAACATGTAGTAATAAATTTAGTTTTCATAAATATCAAATATATATAATAAATATTACAAAATAGAATTATTTTATTATTTGAAGAACATTTTGTTTTAAAATTATTTAATTTCTTTTATAAATCAATAAAAAGATTCTTTCAAACAAGAATAAAGTATAATATAATTTAAAAAGTATAATAGTATAATATAATTAATTATAATATATTATTTATAATATGAATCAAAATTTTTTGTAGTGTAATTATTACAATATTTGATTGATACATATTTTTAATTATTAATATAAAATTAATTATTAATATATTATTGATAAACTTTTCAACAAATAATTTAACTTCAAAAAGTTTTTTAATATAATGTCATATTAATATTAAAAAATATATAATTAAAAAAAACATAAAAATATATGATGAATAATATTCACCCTTCTTCTTAGAAGAATATTATAAAAATATTATAAAAAAATTTATGCTAATTATTATAAGTAAATATATAAAGAGATTAAATAGTTAATATAATTCAATGTTTTTATATTTTATACATTCTTTTATAATATAATAAAAATCATAAATAATTAGCAATTATTAAAAAAATTATTTTTTGTCATTAATCACATTATAACTTTCTTTTATGATATAAAAGCTATTATAATTTATTTTAAAATAATAACACATAAAATTATAATTAATGAATATGTGAAATTATAATTTGATATTTATTGATTTTTAATTAAATTTTTAAATTTTTATTTTAATTTTCTGAATCTTCTAAAAATTTTTTTCATACAAATCTTAAAGCAAAAATATTATAAAAAGATGTGATAAATAATTAATTAATAATTAATTATTTAATAATTCTTATTTTTTTAATAAAAATTTTTTTTATTAAATCTAATACTTTATGTAATAATATATATTCTATTTATTTTTAATATTCATATTTATAATATTTTAAATAATATATATATAAATAACATTTTACTTATTGAATATACAATTTCAAAAATTATAATTGATTTTTACATTATAAAAATATGAAATAATTATATAAATGTATAAAATAAAATAAAAATTATAATATTTTACGTTTTATGTAAAAAAATAACAAATTTTGGTTAAATAAAATAATCTTTATAAAAATAATTTTATATATATATATTTTATTTTCTGATTATCATTTAATTATTTATAATTTTCTAATATTTTTTTTATAATTATTTTTAATATTTAAGAATTTAAATAATTATGATATAATTATGAATTAGATGATAGATAATTAGAATAAGAATTAAAATAATTTAAAATAAATTATGAATTATTTTTATTTTAATTATATAAACAATTAAAGATATATTAAATATTAAATATGTTAAAATTACATTATTTGAATTGATAATAATATTAAAAATGAAATTATTAAAAAAACATCAATTTTGTTAATCATGCTATTAACAAATTAATTTATGTTATCAATAATATAAATTAAATTTAAATTTTCTTATAATTTTTCTTAGAAAAAAAAAATATAATTATGATATAAAATTTTTATGTAATAATTAATCAAAATATTTAATATATTATTATTTGATATATGTTTTGTTATAAAAAATTATTAAAACTTATTGAAAATCATTAACTCATTTGAAAATTCAAACATTGTTTTTATACATATTATTTAATAGATTTATATTATCAAATAAATTTTCATCATAAAATTCATTTTTAAATTATTTATTTTGATTAAAATCATTATTAAATAAATTGATCTATTTATAAAATAATGTAAACAAAGAAACTGTATTGTGACATATTATTTATTATTATGTTATTATTATGATTGTTACTTACACTTCGTTATTAATTTATTTTTATATTAATAAACAGTTTATATGATATTTACTTATTATTAATTACCATAAACTTAAAAACATCTTAAAAACAAAAAGTGACACAATATAACCTAATATCATATACTACATGCATAATGTTTATCGACTGAACGTGGATTGTGTCATTGACAGGTTTATCGATTGTTTTAAAATATAATTGAAAGATTATATTTAATTTTTTGAATGCTCAATAATTAATTTGAATATTAAACGATTAAGAATTAATTATAATAAATAAATAATTATGTTAAAATATTAAAAGAAAAATAAATACTGGAAATATTGGAACAAACAATATCTAAAAGATAAAATCAAATATAAAACAGAATGAAAAAAATAAGAAAGGAAAAAATAAAAGAATATATATTAACTATAATATTATTAAAATTATCATATTTCTTATTATATTATTCTTATTATATTATATACATTATTTTAGAGATTTGATATTTTTATAATTTTATTAGAGAATTTATTATTATTTATAATTTATCATAGAGTAATAATCCATGAAATTATAAGTCATTAAGAATTGAATGATATGTTTTGTCATTAGATAGTACATAATATTGTATGTATATATTTAACTATATAAATAAAATAAAAAAAATATTTAATATATTTTACTATAAATAGTTTTTCATTAAAACTTATTCAAAAAGCTTAGATTTTATGAATAATTCTATATTTTGAATCTTAAATTTTTAAATATTTTATTATTTTCATAATTTTAAAAATTCATTTTTATTTCTTAAAAATATTGTTACTTATTATCATTTATAGAAATGATTAATATATCTAAATTTATTTTTTTAAAAATTTATATATAGATATAAATTTTATTGAATATTTATTTTTATTGTTATATTTATATATATTAAATTTGTATTCCACAAATATAAAAAAAATATCTTATTATTTATTTTAAAATAAAAAATAAAATAACTTACCTGGAATCTCTTAATTTATAACTGCGATCACCCTTAGCAGAAGTTAAAATGTATACAGGGCTTTCCTCAGGCCCACTATCATCCTGCTGAGAGTGACTTTGATGATCACTACCTGGGAGACTATTATATTGTTGCGCATCCTCACTACGTCCAGAGGCAGATGAGGAACTTGAAGAAAGTGGTTTTGTGTTAAATGTACCAAGTGAATTAAATGTTCCAAGTGGACCACCAACATTGCTTGTGTTACCACTGACACCAACAGTTAGTTGACTTTCACCTGTAAAACCAGATACCATACTCGTTGTCCTATAAAAAAAAATAATGATTAATTATTATTTATATTATATTATTTATATCATTATATTTAAATATAATTATTAAAATAAGATTCATTTATTCTATCAATTTTAAATTCTTATATATTATAATTATTTTAGCATTTAAAGAAAATCGATATCAATTTTTATTAAAAGATATTTTCAATAAGTTTATATTTTAAATAAGTAAAATAAAAGATTTTAAAAAACTTAATACTAAAATTTAACATTATTTTTTAATTCGGCATTTAAAAAATTAATTAAAATTAATATAATATAATAAAGAAAATAAATAAATTTTCACATATGTGAAACTAGTTCAGAACTTATTTGACTTCTTATAAATTCATATTTAGAATTAAATATAATTTCTATTATATTTTATTTAATATTTTCTTTTATCCACATTTTGATATGAAATTAATTATAAAATACTTTGTTTATCAGATTTATATATATAGAATTTTTATTATATAATTATTATTATATAAGATATATAAATAAAATTTAGTAAAATAAAACTTAAAATATGCATGATAAATTATAATGCATAAGTCATTAATATTAATATATTTTTTAATATATTCTGTGTGAATTTATCGAAATTCTCACTGATTTTTAAGCATTTTTTTATAATGAGAAAACTAAAAAAAATACTAAATTCCATTTTATAAAAATAAAAAAAAATTAATTCATATTAATATCTATAATTGATTTATAACTGATTTTTTATTATATTTTTTAAAATCATTAATATTTAACAAAGTTACTTAATTCTTTTTTTTTGTTTTTTTATTTAAATTATATAAAGTAAATTATACAAAGTTTTATTTAAATTATACAATTAACAAAGTAACTAAAAAAAATCTGTTTAAATCTAAAACTTTGGATTTAGTTTTTCAAGAAGAAAAAAAAAATTTTATTGATATCCAACTGTAATGTTTTTTTTTCTATTTCCATTTATATGTTACAAAAAAGTATATAAAAAAAGTCTAATAAGAAAATAATATTTTGAAATTAGCATTATCATTTTCATATTGAAACATAACTATAATATCAAAATTGTATTTTTATTGTATTATTGTATATATGTTTATTATATTATATTTTGTTATTTCCAAATTATTTAAACTAAAATACATATTATATAAAAAATAATTAAATACTAAATTTTTTATAAATAAAAAAATAATAAATTGAATTCAATAAATAATTACAAGATATATAATTATATAATTATATAAGATAATATATAATAATTTTATATTATTATTAATATTATAATTAAATAATAAAATAAAATTATATTATATTAAATTAATATTAATATTTAATATTAATAATTAAAATAATTATATAATATAATAATTAATATTATAATTATATATCTTATTATATTCATTATAACAAATTCAAAAGTAATTTAATTTTATAATGAATGAAAGATTCATTCCACTATCATCAACTATTGCAAAATTAAATTGCTTTGAAAAAATTTTATATTTTAATGTCTAGTATCTTTAAATTTTCTATAAATTTTCAAATATATTATATAAAATAATATATATTTATATATAATTTATAATATATAAAATTATAAAATTATTAAAATCAAAAATTATATCTTTTAACAATATAACTAAATTTTAATATTATAACTGTTTTAATATTATAACTAGATTTTAATATAATAAATTTCGACACATCAATTAAAAATTTTCATATTTTTATTTTACAATGAAGTTTAATTTCTAATTCAAAAACCTTTATTTGAATTGAATTGAATTTATTTGAATAAAAATGAGCATAATTATATGTAATAATTTTTTTTTCTATATGAGATTTTTTTGTGTGCGTGAAATCAATTCTTGAATTCTTATCGTTTTTATATCGTCTTTTTAACATAAAATTGCATAGAAATATTTTTTACAGAACACTAAAATTTAAATATTTTATATATAAATATAATTGTATTAAATGTTTTATATATAATGTTTAATATATAATTTAAAATTTTGTTCATTTCATATCATTACAAGGTTATACTTAAAAAAATAAAGAAAATATTTTAAAAATTGATTTCACATTTTTAAAAAATACTAATATTAATCACTAATAACAAAAATTTCATTAATAAAAAAAATTATTATTATAATTACTTAATTATTATAAAAAAAAAATAATATTTATTATAATTTATAATCTATTATACGATGTTACAAAACATTTTGATTTTAATATTCATTTAAATATAGTTAAATTAAGCTTGTATAAGATAAAAAATTTCGTAATTCATTATTTACAATTGAGAAAAACCAATGATTGATAAATCAATATAAGCTTACCTATCGGAGATATCACGCTCGAGGTCGATCATGTCTTCCGATATCGGACGTGAATGCTTTGAAGGTGTGTTCTTGGAAGCAATTGCAAGGGTAGTAGTCGTAAGAGTGTTCGTGAATGTCGTCGCGGGAATATTCGTGAGGCTGGTGGAAATAGAGACGGCCTCTTTTTGACAGAGGCTCTCATGCGGTTGACTGATCTGTGTAGAGGCCCCCGGACTCGGGGGTGGGCCACCCCTAGGCCGACATTTCGGGAAAAGTCGGTTCAAATCTGCGTTTTCCAAGATCAGGCTTGTCATCGCCACGTCACATTCATTTCTCTTAATACCCTGTCCATTCTGAAACATTACATACTCAAATCATATAAGATATTAATACTTGAATCATATAAGATATATATTATAATATCAATTATTATAATATCATATTATATTATATATATTATTAATTATTATATCATATCATATTATATTATATTATAATATAATATATTCTTATATGAGATATTGCATATTTCATAAAAATAATTTTAATATATAAATAGAATTAATATTTTATTTTTTTGTTTTTACTAACTTGCTTTTATTATTTATTATTAACTGATATGATTATTTATTATAAAATTATTTATTATCTTTTAGAAATTATTAAAATTAACATATTAATATATTAATATGTAATATATAATATATAATATAGTAATATATTTTACCAATTTTTATAAATTTGAAATATGTCTAAGATTAAGAAGTTTTTAATTTATAAAACATAAAATAATGCAATACGATAACAAATGATCGTATATTGATGCATGATATATAAGCAAAATTCAATCATAAAGTATCAAAATTTTTTTGCAAATAATTACAAAATTAAAATTATTAGAATTATACATAACATAATAGTTACACAACATAAAAAAAGAATTGCTCGAAACAATCTCTTTATAACATATTTCAAGTTTATTAAAATTGAAAAGAGAATACATTGAGTTCATTGTTATTAATAGATTATTAAAATGGATTTTTAATAAAAAATGAATTATTAATAATATAACAAATATTATATTCTTAATTAAAAAATTAATTGATAGATTTTTTATAGAATGAAATAAATAATGAATAAACAATTAAAATTTTAAAAAATTTATTATTTCTAAAGAGTTATATAAAATTATATATATAAGAATTATAACTGTTTCATATAACATTTTACATTTCTCAAATAAATTTCAAATGCATTTATTAAAAAATTAATAAGTATAAAATTTATTTATTTTTTAATCATTTGTATATAATCTTTATTTTTGTTAAATTTAGGATCAACAGATTAATCATTTTTTTATTTGAAATTTAATATTAAATTTTGATCTGTAATGAAAAAATATGATTCTATTTAAAGTTGATCTTGAAAATTTAATCATTATTTATTATTAAATAATATTATACTATTATATTATAATATTATATTATAATATTATACTATTATATAATAATATTATACTAAATAATTATAAAGTTGGACAGTTTTAAACTAAACATAAAGCTTAGTATATACCTCAGTTATTGATTAAATTATTGATAGTTAAATATACGCATTACACATGATATTTTCAATACATAATACTGCCCACGTAATATTTAATTTCTGTCTTTAATAAAAAATAATGTTTTCCTTTATTAAAAATGTTGTAAAATTTATATCAGAAACTTTATTTCCATTGAAATTGAGATCATTTTAATATAACAGATAAATTATTAATAATATAAATGTATAATATATCAATGTTTATTTATCCAGCTATAAATTTAATTTATATTTGTTTAAATTATATTTATATTGTCTCTACTTATACATGAGATTTTTATTATTTTTCAATATTATAAATCGTTATTTTACTTTATATATCAAATGAAATTTTTATCGTAATTTTATTTATGTGATTTTTATGCAAAAAAAATTTAAATATAACATATAGAATATTATATATAATTATTATATATAATTTAATTTTATGATAATTAATAAAATTGAAATGAATAAAATAAAATGAAAAAAAAGATTGGATAATAATATGGGAAGGTTATATATATATATATATATATATAAGTAAGTTAAGGCAAAAAATTATATAATAATCAATAATATATATTAATATATAATTGTATATATATTTTTATATTTGTATATGTATAATTATATATATATTTTTTATATTTGTATATATATAATAATATATAATTGTATTACTGATGAATAATCGAAATCAGTATAAAAAAAAAGGAATAGAAAAAAATAAGTAAATAAGGAAAATAATATACAATATACAATTTATAAGAAAGACCAATTTTAATTAAAACAAATAAATGGGATAAGATAATAAAAGGATAAAAAATGTGGAAGAAAAATATGGAAACTAAAAAAAGAAATATAAAGCAAGAAAGATGAATACAAGAAAAAATAACAGAAAACGTGAGAAAACGCGAGTTTGGCCCATGCTTCGTTGAGCGTGGAATCGATAGAGGGTCACTGGCATCAGAAAATACAATCGGCATATTTTAAAGTTATTTCAGTTTATTACATAGCTTACTTGTAATCATCTTGCTACATTTTATAATTAATATACATATATCGAACTTATATTTGTTATTATTTAACATGCACATATTCATCAATATTCTAATTTGTGCTCTATTATAATTCTCCATTTCCACATTTATTATCCATTTCTCATATGTCTTATTATCAATATCTTTTTATATTTATATATATAATAAAAACATTGAGATAAATAAAATGAATAATAGAATAATTATTAATATTTCCTTTAACATTTTGTTATTATTTAATATTTCTTTTAATAACAACGAAAATTAAAATAAAATAAAATCAAATAATGCAATAATTCGAATAAAATTTTATCTAAAAATACATAATTAATAGATATAAATAATAAGAAACATAAAAATACTGTATTTTAATTGTATTTTAATTTCAAATTTACTATAGTTTTATAGTTTTTTACATTTTTAAAAAAAATTATATTTCACATTTTTGTGTTTTATAATATTACATTATAATTAAAATTATATATTTACTAATTAAATTTTTTATTTTTAAAATAATTAAAAATTTGAAAAAATTATATTTTACGTAATATAAATATAAAATATTAGATTTCAAAATATTTATAATACATATTTATAACACATATAATATGATACAAAAATATCATTTTAAAACTTTCTAATTTATTAATTTTTTTTCATTTATTTTTTATTTATCTTTGATTTTTTAACTGTTCTTGTCATATAATAAATTTTAATGTTTCACAATAATTTCTTTCCTTAAAGCCAAAAAATAAAAAATAATAACAAATGGAAAATGATTTAAAAAAAAATTAAAAATTATATCTAAATGTGCATTTATATTTTATTTTTTACAGATAATGTGCGCGCGCGTGTGTGTGTGTACTACATGTATAGTAGATAGATATTTAAATTAAAAAATATATTAATTTTTATTATATCTTATATCACATAAAATATGAAAAAATAAAATTACAAGTAGTTCAGTATCAACTAAAACTATTTTTAATTTTCATTTCTCTCATCAAATATATTATATCTTTTTTTAAATAAATGAATAACATGTTATATTATGTTATATATTTATATATATTTCTTATTTAAATTCAAAATTGTAAATTATATACTAAATGCAAATATATAATAAAAAAACTATATATAATACTAAAATGCAAATGTAAAATTTGTGTAAGATAAAATAAATATATTTTTTTACTATATTTTTTTAATATATATATATATATATTATTTTCTTATTTATAAACAGTTTACAAATTTATATAAAATATTTTAATGAAAATTATAAATTTTTTTGAAAGAAGAAAAAATAATAAATTTTTAAAAATTATAGAATTATTTTAATATATTAATATAATTCTATTTAATATGTTTCCACATATAATAATTCATATTATTATTACATATATTATATAAGTTTTTTTTAAATTCTTCTATCTGCAATTTTAAGTTTATAAGTTTTTTAAATTGACGTGAATATGCGTTTATCTTTCGCTCGATATATGAAAAAGAAAACATGTTATATAATTAATTGTTAACAAATATTTTTTATTTCTAAATATAATTATTATTACACAAGAAACAAAAAATATGATTCTTATATAAGTAAATATATGTATATATAAATATATTGACTGACTATAATAAATTAATAAATCAATTAATTAAATATAAACCCATATGGATCAACTAATAACGATATACATATATATATATAAACGAAATTTAAAGAAATTTTGTATATTTTAATAATAATTTTTATACAAATTGTAATGAAATGTTTTATGCATATATTCAATCTTTTTATTTGAAATTAACAAATTTTAATTTTATATATTCGTTATTTTCTGCCTATTATCTACGCGCGCGCGTATAATATTTTATATATATATATTTTATAACTATGAAAATCGTGATAAAATATTAATAATATTAATATTTTTTATTTATAAGATGTCATATTTTTTATTTACGGGATATATTTACGTTGTTTAGTTATTATTTGTAAAATAATCTTTACCACTTATTAGAATTTTTATTATCATTCGATAATATTTTAATTATTATTAATATAATATTAAAATATAATGAATTATCAAAATATCAAAAATATAAATATATATTTTCCATTTGATGATGAAACTATTTTAATTGAATTATTGAGATTTTTATAATAAAAATAATGATAATATATATTTTATTTTATATTTCATAATTATATTAAGTACAACAATTATATTTTAATTTTATTATATTTAAATTATAAAATAATAATTAAAAAAGATTAAAAAGAAATGATTAAGAAAAAGAATATCAAATTTTTTTCTTTATTCCTCAAATTATAAATAAATAGTAAATGAATAATATTAATTAATATATTATTAATAATATAATATTAATTAATAATGAACTAAGCATTAAGAAATATTATATTTAGTTTTTGTTATATTGCATTATTTATGAATATTTATTCAAATATAATAGTAATATAATGTTCAATATAGTATAATAATAATAATTATGATATTCAAATATAATAATATATCAATGATATTTTTTCTTAATCTTATAATTATGTAAACAATAATTAAATTATTGTTAAAATAATAATACATTTTGTTAATTTTATTATTTGCTTTTTTGAAGCTATGCCACAAAGATAATAAAATAAAAATTTAAAAATTATAAATAATAAAAAATATTTCTAGCATAAAATGCAAATTGACATGATATTGAAATAATATTGTAACATAATTTATAATGTTATGTTTTTATTAATTTATAATGTATAAAAATATTGTAATATAAATTATAAATATAATTGTATATAAAACGCTAATATATAGTACAATAATATTCTTAGAGAGAAAAAAGCATTCATACTTATTTTTATATATATTATTTTACTTATTTATGTATATTATGTTTATTATTTTTATGTATATCTATTAAAAAGTAGGTATACATATATAAATTTAAATTCGATCATTCAATAATTAAAACTTTTTTAATTAAATGATGACAAAAAAAGAAAATATTAAAAAAGAATTAGCAACATTGTTAATTTAATATTTCTATTTATATGGTAATAATTTAACATTTTTATTGAAGTAAAAAATTATTGAGATACAATAGAGAAATTAAAAATAAATAAAATAAATATATATTTCAATTAAAAATATTATATTTTATTTATAATATAAAATTTTTATACAAATTATAATTATTTTTATTTATTAATTCTATTATAATTAAATCATTACTATATTTCAAATAATGGAATTTTATAGATAAAATAAATGCATTAACGTTGATAATAAGTACAACAAAATATACATTTATATTCATAATAGAACACATTACAATTCATAATAGAATTAATGCAAAATTATATTTATATATATAATAAATTTCTTTTTGAGTGTTTTTATATATTATTATAATTTTCTAAATATTAAAATAATTTATTCATGAAAATCATATAAAAAACACATTATTTATTATCATTTATTTATTATCATAGAATGTAAAATTGTAATTGATACTTTTTAATAATTATTTATAATTTATTCAAATCAATAAATTCTAATCTTTTTTTTTTTTTTCAAGAAAAAACTAATATATATAATATCATTTAAAAATAATAGACCAATATTTACATTTACATATCGCTCATTTGCTGCAATAATGACAACTCAAAAATTATGACTTTAGAAAAAATGACTTTAAATGATTTGTCTCGTTATAAAATTACATATAAATTTTGTAAAATGTTTTGTTAAAAATGTTAAGTTAGAAAGATACAATTTGAAAATACATTTACAATTCTATAAATGAAAATTACAAATAACAATCATTTTTCTCTATTCCAATAATTTAAAAATTATAAATTTTAAGTTATATCATTGTTGTAAAAAATAAGCGACATATTGCTGTATATACGTATATACATATATTTATTTTTAATATTTTTATTTAAATTTTAAATTTAAATCCAAAAACAAACATTATAAAAAGAAATATTCGAATTTCTATGTAAAATTTATGTAATTGTATAGAAAAAATATGTATTTTATAGCAATTATTTTTTTCGATTAAAGTATTGAGAAGAATTATTTCTGTGTCTATTTTAAAATAAAAGCATCGTAAATAATGCAAATCTTGTATGATATATTTATAAAAATTATTTATTATTTAAATAATTATGTTTTAAAAATATCGAAATCCAATTCGAATTTAATTCTTTTAATACATACTTAAAAATCTGGAGAAAAAAATCGATCGAACATCGAATCTTATTTATATGTAAAGAAATAGAAGAAGCTGTATTGAATTAAAAATATTCAAAATAAATGTAAATCGATAAAATTTCTACAAATTTTTATCTATATTATAAAAATTTTACAAAAGAAAGAAAGAAAGAGCTTTGACTGTAGGCGTCTTTCCATCCAGAGATTTTGTGAGTTGACTTTTTCGAATATCAAATTATTCATTTCCAAACACGTTCAATAAAAACAAAAAAAAAAATATATAAATCAAAATGCAAGTATTTCTATTACAAAAAGAAAACTACAAAATTGTAATCAAATCTTCTATAGAATGTCTTATCGTAATACGACTTGCAAAGAAGAGAAATCGATCCAACATGTTAACGCGTGTCTGGCATCGAGGACAGTAGCCACCCGTATAAAATATGTCTTTTAAAAAGATTTTATATTGTTTATATTTACCTTATTATAATTGTTCTAAAACATACACTTGTCACTCTGTTATAATATGATGCACTAAATTAAATTGTCACACGAAATATCGTAATAATCTAGTAATACGATCGCGAGTACAGAAGTCTTTAGAGGGTAGTCAGACACTGAACGAATAGATGGCGCCCATACTTGTACGCCACTCCTAGCGTCGAATTTTCTT
The DNA here is from genome assembly GCF_048593485.1 of Apis florea. Classification (NCBI taxonomy): domain Eukaryota; kingdom Metazoa; phylum Arthropoda; class Insecta; order Hymenoptera; family Apidae; genus Apis; species Apis florea. The sequence goes on from NW_028256702.1 coordinate 3,192,386, forward strand.
TCAACCCTCTTACCCCCCACTAACATTGCTCATTGCTTTTGACTAGAGGGTTAATCGTATGATTCTAATCAAACTATCGAAAGTTAACATCAGTTCTAATATGCAAAATTTTCTATAATTAAATTTGTTCATATTATTAGTTTGTTTATTAAAATTTTAATGAACTAAAAATATATATTGAGGAAAAACATAGAACAATATATAATAGATACGTTTACTTATAATCATATATTATCAATTAAAATTTCATAATAAAATAAATTCTTTTCAAATTTATAGATATATTTTTTTATAAAATATATATATATATATATATATATATATATAAAATATTTTTTTATAAAATACTTAAAAATAGTATATCTTAAATAACTTATACTTAATGACTTATTTTATGTTTAAAAAAATAAGATGTTTTACATAATTTATCGATAATAACAATTTACATTTTCCCTATTTATAGGGATTTCAGTTGAAGAAATAATAAATAAAAATAAATAATAATTGTATATTTTTGTAAATTATTAATTTTTATTTTATCGTTTATTTAGAAATATTTTTTTAAAATTATAAAGAAATTAATATCACTATTTATTTTCTATAAAAAATAACCAATATCTTTATTTTTTTATTTAAGAAATAAATAAATTTGAGAATTAGTAAAATCAAAGTTTTGAATGATTTTTCTAAGATAATATTTTGATATATAACTTTCAATATTTAATTATTACATAAACATAAATAATTTTTAAGTAATAATAAAATAAAATATATTAAAATAATAAAATTAATATTTATATATGATATATAACTATTCATTATTAAGATGTAGTTATTTATTATGATTTTAAGAATTATTTGTAATTATAAATATCAATTAGAATCATTTCAAGAATTTAAAAATATAAATTTATTTATTTTCGTGTTTTCTTTTTTTTAAGAACATCAATATATATATATATATATTCTTTAACGATTCAAATCATCGAAAACAAACAAACAAATGATGCGATTTTATTGATTACAAAATATCAATAATAGGACAAAATTTATATTAAAATACATTAATATTCATAAAAATATATTATATTTATAATAAATTTTAATAAATTAATAACCTTAGAAATAAATTTCGCGTTTTTATCAAATTTTGAAAATTTTTGACACAAATTTATCATTAAAATATTATCAAATTTAATGCAAAACTTTGTTATCAAATTATTTCAACAAATTAATATTAAAACTTATACCAATATTTTTGCCAGATTTGTAGCAAAAACATACTAATGAATTATTTGCATTATATATTATTTAATTGAATTTTTTAATCTTCTTTTTCTTTTTGTTTCTAAGAATGTAATAAATATTAAAAAATATTATTTTCTAAGAAGATATATCAGAAAACAATAACAACAATGAAATAGTACCATATATTGCAATTATTATTATACACAACCAAAATATATAAATACTATATTAAATTTGTTTATTTTTGGATTTTGCTTTAATAAAAAGAATTATACTATCATTATTTTTTATTATATATATATATAATAGTTTTGAATTTATATTTTAAAATATTATATTTATATTTATTTTACATATTTATACATCTCTTTTTTATATTAATGATTCATCATGGTAAGCAAAATACGCAAAAGAGAAATTATTATTTGAACTGCAAATATATATATATATATTTTGAATATGCAAAAGATATTTTCAAAAAAAGTTTTTAAAAAAACAAATAATACAAAAAATAGGAAAATTACTTAAAATAGCTTACAATAATCAAATCAAATTAAGAATTAAAATAAGAATCTTAAAATAAGAATCTTAATCATAATTTAATTATTATCTTCTACATGTATATAGTAATATAAAAATAAAAAATTAATAATATCGTGCATATTTATACCTAAAAATATTTTTTAAGATATGTCAAAAACTCATAATGCTACATTTGTAATCAATTTGGCATTAAAAAGTTATAATATTCAAATTTAATGTAAATTTAGTGACAAAATTTGGTACAAGATTTCAAAATTGATACGTAATAATGATATAGATGGATAGAGACTTATAGACAAGTTGTAAAAATTTTGTATATGTTATATATATATATATATAAATATATACAAATATAATACTTATATTTGTGATATACTTATAATTGCTGATCCAAACATTTATTTTCTTTGTAATCCCATTATTCTATATTTATGTTATATCTTATTGTCTGTAATAATATTTATATAAATATAGAAACAGTTAATAAACATGATATTTTGAAAATAAAAATTATATATTAAAAATATATATATAATAATATATAAATAATATAATAGTTTATATAATAGTTTTATATAATAGTTTTATATAATAATATAGATATAAAATATAAATAAGATATATATATATATATATAAATAATATATATGTAATACATAGTGATACATATATTAATGTTATTCCATTAATTTTTTGACGCACTTTATTTAGAAAATGATATTCTTTAACATTTACCTTAAAGTCTAGGTATAAGAAATTTAATTATACAATGCAACCAATATTTGAAATATGAAAGATATATAGATTTTAATATACAGATATATAGATAATATATAGATATATAAATTTATGCAGATTTTAATGTATTTTACCTTCAAGACTTGTTATATTTTAGAAACCTTACAAGTTTTAATATATTTTTGGAGCTTATTTATTTATATATTAATTTATTAATATAACTTGCCAAGCAAATCTTATATCAAATCTTATATCGATATTTTAAAGACAAGTTTATATTAGATTTTTCAAAAATCTGTTAAAGTTATATTTAAAATAGCAACTAAATATATTAATAATATAATATAATAATAATATAATAACGTATTAATATTTATGAAAAAATGTGCGAAGAAAGCGACATCTATCAAATGAACAGTGCGAGCAGCTTTCGAGATGCGAGAATCAGTCAGTAAGAGTTGAGAGAGAATCGATGTTGTGGTAGCCATTACAAGCAAAAGATAGTGCGTGTCTAAACAATATTTTGTATCGTACATTCATATATTTTTCATTAATTCTTGATAAATCAAAATAAAACGATGTGATTGCGATAATATATTAATTATTATTATATTATTATTATTATTATTAATATTATAATTTGACGGCATTCAATCAATAATTAATATGAACGTTTTATTACAAATAATGTTTTAGCATATTAGTGTTTATATATTAATAAACATTAATTTTAACATTAATTTGAGACATCAAAAATTATTAATATTTTTTTGTATCTTCTTATCTTTTATAATTTCTGATAATTTTTGTAAATAAATTTAAAAATATTAATCTTAAATTTAGAAACTGATTCAAAAATTATTATTGTATTAGTATGTGTAAAATTAATTTCAAGCATATTTAACAAGTTACAAGGATGCTATATTGATTTTTATTCACAATTTATCCAATGAGCAAAATCACATTTTTGTATTGTAATTATCAAAAATTATTAGATGATGTTAAAAAAATTGACAATTTTTGATAGTTTAAAGTTATGATTTGACTTAATATATTAAGTCATATATTAATATATTCATATATTAATATGATTAATACATGATTAATATGATTTAATACAATCTAGAAAGATTTATAAGATTTATATTTATAATTTATAAAATTTTAGATTTATAAAATTTATATTCATGTATTATATATATAAGATTTATATAATTTAATTATTTTATATAAATTATTTTATAAGTAAAATTATTTTTTTTATGTAAATTTAAAATATATAGTATTCTAAGTTAAATGATGTAAGCAAATAATTACTAAGCAATTAATTACAGCTCATATCACAAACATAGAAACATAGAAAGTAATATACAATATTTTTTTTATATGTTATATCAAAAAATTAAGAATAATTCAATCTTTTTAATATATATTTTATATCATAAATCAATCATGATTATGATCATGAAAATTTAATTTTTACTATCAGAATATTAAATGTTATTATCATTATCGAAAATTAGATATCGTATTGTCATGGCATTGAATTTAACATTGCAATATATACATATCACGACAACGAAAATCCTAATTTACTGACATCCTGAATTAATTTAGTCTTAAACCATATAGCATATATTTATAAATAACTTTCGATATAATCTTAATAACATGTCTTAATAACAAAAATAAAATGTATTTACTAATTGTCATATGTGGCAAATGATAAAAGTTTTCTTTTCAAAGCAATAACATATAATAAAATATAAATATAAGAATATATAAATAAATAAATAAATAGAAATAAGGATATATAATAAATATAAAGCAATATATAAATATCTAAATGTAATCATTAAGTTAAGTCTAAAATATATATTTATTTTAGCTCTTTCCTTAGTTTTTCTTAATTTAGTTGTTATTTTATTATTTTTTATTTTATTCTTATAATTATAAATATTGTTCATTTTAAAATTTTATCTTAAAAATTATAATTAGATTTAATATAAATAAAATTACAATTTAAAAAAAATTAAATTTTGATTTTAATTTTAAATTTTATTGATTTAATTTGTAATTATTTCCTTATATTTAAAAAATATTATATATATATTATATAATTTAAAAAATATGTTTAAAAATAAATTATTTGTTTATCGATTACAAAGTAAAATAGTTTTGATTTAATAAAATTTAAGTTTTGATTAAATAAATTTATTTTTTATTCTATTATAATTTATTGATAAATTATTTCCTTTATAATACAATTGCATGTACAATAATTTATAATTTTAATTAAATAATGTGATTAAATTTTATATTATTATTTCTATATATAGAATTCTATATATATTCATAATGTTTATTATATATTCATGGACAAATGTATATAGATGATTATATATAGTTAATTTTACAATTAATATATATATATATATATATATATATATATATATATATATATATATATATATATATATATCTAATATCTTTATATGCAATAGATGATTGTTTTTTTTTTAGAAATCGTATCTTTATTTCAACAATTTTGTAAATATATAGAAGATCCCAAAAATGTGGAAACATTTGTTATCTAATTATTTTTAAAATAATTTCAAACAACAATTTTTTTTATAAAAACTTTTATTACAGCTTTGTTAACGAATTATTAATAAAAAAAATACTAATATACTCAATCATTGAATGTGTAATCTAATCAAACGTTGTTTGCTATGTTTGCTATTAATCGAACAAACAAGTTCAAATAACATATATTGTTGAAGTATATTGAAGTTTATTTATTCAATATCGAAAATATGTTTGTAATTTATATACTGTTCGTAATATAATTTGATATAATTTTTTAATTTCATATCGATAAAAAAATTTTTTTATTGAAAAAATATTTATCATATTTAATATTTTTTTAATTAAATTTAGTCATGCTCCAAATGATTAAAGTTACAATAGCAATATTATTTGATATGTGTATTTCACTATGTTTTGTTTAATTAAAAATAATGATCAATTAAGAAAATGAATATATTTTCAATGTATGTTTTATGTTTCACGATTTTATTATGCTAATTAATTAGTACCAATCATCAGGTTTCAATTATTAATATCATCTTTCCAATTTATGAATTCTAATATTAGATTCGAATTATAATTTTTAAATTTAAAAATATCTCTTCTGATTTTTAAATTTAAATATCTTTTAAATTAATGATTTGTTAACAGAATTAAATTGTATTTTTTTATAGGAAATTATTTATCAATAAATTATTTAATGTATTCAAAATTATCATTTTATTTAAAAAAAAATATGATTGAAATCTTGTATACTTAAATTACAAAAAAATAATTTATACATGATACATTTTTTGAACTAAATAACTCTTGTAAAACATTTTTTTGATAATTTCAATCTCTCATAAGATGTTCCATTGTTTGTACAGGAAAATCTTGTATAAAATAAACAAGCGGCAATCGCATATTGACGTATGGTAAGTACTATATATAACGGATATACATAGGCAAAATTTATTCACTTAATAATAGTAATTTTTTGTTAAAATTTTTATTAAAATTAAAATCTAACATATAGAGAAAAATTATTCAAAATTTTATTTTTTCTAATATATTTTAAAATCATCAAAATCAATGAGAAATTTTTCTTTATTTCTAATTAAAAAAAAGTAAAAAAAAATTAAATTAAATTAAATTCTCAAATTAAATAATAATCAATTAATATTAATTATGATAAATGTTTTTTCATATTTTTAGTTAAATAAATATTTTAATTAAATAAATAACATTTAAATCAGAATATATTATATAGGAACTTTTTAAACTTTTTATTATATCTATAAAAATTTTTACATTATACATGTTAAAAATTTATATATATATATATATTATATATATGTGTATGTATTAGTTATTCATAAAAAAAATAATATACAAAAAATGTTCGGTTCAACATATACTTAACATTAACTATCTATAATCTAAATTAATTCTAGATCTAATTTTTATTAATTATAGATAAAATAAAATAAAATAAAATAAAAAATAATAATAAAAATAATAATAAAAATTTATAATAAAATAACTAAAATAATAATAAAATAGTAATATAAATTAACAATTTTGATTTTCTTAGTTTTATAAAACATTTTAAGCAATCTTATTGTTATTACAAAAGATTAAAAATTATTTTTTGTTAACAATATATTCTATTTTTATTATATTTTATTCTTACTTTAAATGAATTTATTATTTCTTTTTAGTATATGTTGTTTATCTATTACATGATCTAATTGTTTGTATGAGAATGTTCATACAACTGTATAAGATTTATTAATTTAGATAATTTAGTTCATTGATAAATTAAATTTGCTTAAGCAATAACTTAAATTCTTAAACTTATATTTTATTTAATTGAAAATGCGTTTTTTTTTTGTTTATTTTGCAATGCTCAGAGAATTTTTCATTTTGTGAATATTTACATACAAATTGTAATTGTACTATATTTAATATTATTTAATATTATATTTATGATTATTTATATATTACATATGACTTTATAATAAATAACAAAAATAAAAAATTGATTTATTGTATATTAAAAGTAATTCAACAATATAGATCATTATGATATCTTTATAATAATAACATCTAATTAATAATTATAATAACAAAAATATTCAGATGCTTCATATTTTTACTTTACTTAATATTAATATTTTATTGGATAATTAATGTTATTTATATATTATAATTGTGTTAATCGATATACTATAAACTAATGATTTTGTAAAAATACAATCAATAGAATTTCATACTTTTATAATTTTTTTTTGTTTATGATATTAATTGAAATTTTTGCACATTTCAGTTTATAAAGTTTTAATAAATTAATATTTGGTCTTTGCAGTGAAATATTTAATATTATATATAATTTATATATAATGGATTTTTTTTATTTTTCATTCAAGCTATGTTTTGAATCATTATTTTATTGGAAATGAAAATCTTTCAATAATCTCAATTTAATAATATTATCTTTGAAATTAATCGTAAAAAATATATTTAAATATATTTATCGAGTATTCCATTGATAAATTTATTAGCAATCATATAATCCTACATCATAATAGAACAATTTATATAATTTATTATTCAATTTTCCAATTCCATATTTTTTTTTTTATCTTTTCCATATAGCTATCTCTAAAAATTACAATGTGTTAAAGAAGCACATCATATTTATACACATATAACAAGACATATTTAAAATAAGAAAATTAAATTTTTATTTGCATATGCAAGATATTTTTGTCCTATAAATCTTTTTATTATCAAAATAAAGAAATAATCAGATTAACAATAAATGCTATAAAATTTTTACTATTATCATTAATAATTTGGAACAAATTGATTTAAATGTAGACTATATGTTGCTAGCAATGTTTTAAAATTAAAAATAAAATTCAAATATTTCTCAGATTATTCTTTAATGTGGATTAAATATTTCTTTATATAAATGTTTGTTTTAAATATCTTAAAACATATAACAAAAGAGCAAAGAAATATTATTTCAGTTTAAGATTCATCAATATATAATAATTTTCAATTTCTTTGTCAAACATTTCAATTCATATTTATGAGATGAGGAATTTTTTCTTATAGAATGATAATTTCTTCATTTTTTTCAATCAATTTTTTTGTTCAACTTAAATTTCATTTGTAATAATTTTTTTTTAATTTTAACTTATTTACAATACAATATCATGGATTTATTTTTATTTAAAATTTTTGCAATCTCATTGTGAAATCGATTTTCCTTATACAATCGTAATATTATCTTTCATTTATATTTTTGTGTTTCTAATTTTTCGATATTTATTTTAATTACTACACTGCATAATTTTATATATTTATATTATATAAAATATCTTTTTATTGAAATGACATCTTAACATCAAATAAATACTGATACTTTCATTTAATGTCAATATTTATCTTTTTTGCTATAAAAAAATATGAAACGTTCGTTATTTTTGAGTCATTAAAAATTATTACTTTTATATTATTAAGTTATTTTCAAATTTTATTGATATAATCTTGAGACTTCCTTCTTATTATTAAATACTAAATTGTTTAAACAAATTTAATATACGTATTTCATTCATTAAAGATTGTAAAAGCGTTCAAAATTATATATTTATTTAAAAAGTAAACATAATTCCTATATTGATCGTAATAAATCATAGAGGGCATAAAAGATATTTTATTTTTTTGAGTTGGTATTTTTAAAACATATAACATGAAGTCTTATGAGATGTTTATCTATTCTGTATTTTGTTGTGCTTGTATTTAAAATATACTGTGATTTTAAGTAAAAAGTTTGATATTGGTATTTTGATAATAATTAGTAATCACAGCGATTATGTGATTTGTTTACTTTTAGTGATTTGAATCAGTGAAATATATAATGCATAAATATATATATATATATAAATATGTAATACATAACGTATATTTAAAATGTAAAATATAATAAAAAAAAAAAACAATATTTAAAATTAAAATATTATTTTTATAATTTATTTAATCTTTGTTTTTTTAGATATTTTTTATATACAAACATAATAATATAAATGTAGTAATAAATTAATTATACCACATGTAAATATTTCTATAAATATCATAAAATTTCTATTATAAAATATAATTTGAGTTCTCTTACATTAAGAAATATAAAATAGTTATTAAAAGAAGTACTTTTTATGAACATACATATATATATAATATATGTGTATGCATAATATATATTTCTTGATATGTAATTTTTACTAATATTAAACATGATATTAAATCTCAGAAATTGAAACATTGTCTACATAAGTATTAGCGCTATATTATTAAATTTATAAATATCTATTAATCGTGAGTTACGAAATTATAATATTTAATAGGTTAAGTATTTTTTTTTTTTTAATTATAATATTATTTAATATTATTTTTTTAATTATAATATTAATTATTTTAATATTTATTGTTTAAACGAAAAAGTAATCATGTATAAAATGTGTATAATTAATAATGCTTGATTATTACTTTAAAAATGAAGTAAATAAATGCTTAACAACAAAATTACAACAAAATTACTTAAAAATAAATAAAAAATAATGATTTGATTAGTTGCTATTTTGATTTGAAAATATGAAATAAATAAAATTTATATATATTTTTAATTTCCTTATAATTCTTTTAAGATATTTTTTATTTTCTTATAATTCTTTTAAGATATTAAAAATTAATTAATTTATAATATTTTAATTTATTTCAATATATTTTTTATAATTATTACAAATGCAAATTTTGTTATATAGTTTTATATTAATGTTTTGTATTTCAACTTGGAATTCTATCTATTCATTACTATTCCAATAAGTTTTTAAAAATGTTTTATATTATATATATTATAAGTCAATTTAATTTTTAAAAAATCTAATATAATGTAATATAAATAGGTACAAGTTATTATTATTTTTATTCATTTTACATAACATAAAATTACTTGTAAAATGATTATTGATATAAATTTGTCTTATAGTTGAGATGCGAAGCATTAACATATATTATATTTATAATGTAAAAATCACATATTATAAAAGTATTTTATTGTATTCTATTTTAGAATAAAAATTTCATATCCAACTCAAAATGGTTTGTGAAAAGTGTGAAAAGAAATTAGGAAAAGTCATAACTCCAGATCCTTGGAAAAACGGTGCAAGAAATACAGTAGAAAGTGGAGGACGTAAAGTTGGAGAAAATAAAGCACTTTCTGCAGGAAAGGCAAGATTTAATCCTTATACTACTACTTTTGAGACATGCAGAATATGTAGGCAAAAAGTACATCAAGTTGGTTCACATTATTGTCAATCATGTGCATATAAGAAAGCTATATGTGCAATGTGTGGTAAAAAATTAATGAGTACAAAAAATTATAAACAATCTGCTACATAGAAATTCATTTGTTATTATATTATATCAATTATAAAATTAATTTAAAAGAATTAATTTCATTTAAACAAACATATTATACTAATTCAAATAATAGAACTAAATATATTTTTGTGATTTTAATAAAATATGATGAATAAATACTAAAACAAATTTTTTTTTGTAAAAGAAAAATTAAATTTATTATTTAGAGTTTAATTTTATATTTGAAAAACTTTTTATGAAATAATTTAATATTTAAAAATAATAAAAATTTATAAATTATATAAAAAAAATTAATTGAATTTTATTTTTTAAATGTAATCTAAGAAATCTTGTATTGTATTAGTATAGTAAAATAAAAAATCCTTTAAGAAAAAAATATCTAACTGATTAAAATGCATTATTTAATAAGATAATGTAATATATATAATGTAATAATAGATAATGTAATATATTATTATAAAATTCTAATAATCTTATTAGAATTAACTATCATTTCGAAAGTATTATTTAATAATGCAATAGTAAAAATTCAATATATTCATTTGAAAAAAATACAAATTATTAAAATTTTTAAATGTAAAATAAATAATATAATTTAAATATGAAGTAAAAATAAATACTATATATATACATATAAATTCTATATTAAATTTGTTCTTAAATTATTTATTATAATAGATTTTTCATGAAATAAACTATAATTTTATTATTATATTTAAAAATATTATTATAAGTTTTTGTAAAAATATATTTTTGAATTTTTTATATAATATAATAGTTTTTTTTATTTAAAAATATATATTAGATGTTTATTTAGTTTTATTTAAAATTATTTAAAATGTATATAAACAAATTAATAGCATTAAATATTTTAAAATTATAAATTTTATTTGAGATTTTCATTATACTTCAGTTTTTTCTAGACAAACTTTATGTATTCTATAGATTAAAACAATATTTGTAACAGCCATTAGAAGATGTTATAATATTTTTACAACTTTATTTCAAAATGTCTAACATTCTTTGCTAAAATAAAACAAAATCAAAAGAATTTTAAAGAATTTTAAATTCAATCTTTTATTGCTGTCAATTTTATATTGATGAGAATAGTAAATATTTTCAGATTGCAGAAATTGCAATTGGAAGTACTATGACATCTTGTAATAATTATTACATTTATATTACTGATTTAATTTTCTTAAAGAGTATATTATTTATCACTAATTTTATATTTTAATTTATCATTATAATTCTTTAACAATACTTTTAATAGTATATGTTTACATAAAATTTTAATTTATAGAATACATAAAGTCAAAATTTGATCGCATAAAGGATACTTTATATGTATTTTATTTTATTTTATTTTACACTTGTACTACAATTAACTTATTATTGTACTACTCTTAATCATTAATCGATAGTTAAGTGTCATTAAATTTTAGCAAACTTTCTGTCATTTTTATTTATTTTATTATTTTATGCTTATTCTTAATTAAGTTTATATCATATAATTAATAGTTATATGTGTTGTTAATGTATATATATTGATAAATATTATTTGATTTTGATAAATTTCATTATAATAATATGTTAATATTCATATAATATTCAATAATATTCATTTATAATAATATGTTAAATCATAGCTGTTATTTTTTATATTTATATTTTTTTTACATTTTTTATATTTCTGAATGGATCAAGATTTATAATGTAATAAAATTATAATCAAATTAACTCAAAATTTTTTGATAATAAAATAATTTTTTCCCATCATTTTAGTAATCATATTCTGGAATTCTAATTCATGCAATAAATCTAACAAATAAATTTAAAATTCACTGAATGCAGATCTCTTTGAAATATTTATCCTTCAAAGAGATGCTGCCCATTCTAATTAGAGAAAGTATACTGTATTTTTTATTCTATTTAATAATGGTTCATTCATTGTCATTAACTAGATAATTTTTGTCCTATAACGAATAATATATTAAAAAAATCTCTCTCTCCTTTTTTAGCTAATTTATATTATTAACAATTTTGTTTTTAATTTTCTTAACAGAATATGTTTTTAACATTACTGAGCTCTCTTTGTTTTCTTTTTTATATAATAGTTTGAAATTTTTAAATAATAAACTTAAAACCAGCAAATATTTAATTATATATATAATGCCAAAACTATCATTTTTGTAACCATATCAGAATTGTATATGTACTGAAAGAAATTTTAATTATTAAATTAAAAACTTATAAATGGACATTTATAAAAGTTACTGAATATATCCAAGTATCAAATCTGAGCATAAGTCTAAAATTCATTAAATAAAATTCATATGAATAAAATTTATGAATTATAATTAAAAATATCTTTTCTGTTTTTATTTTTTCCTACATAAAAAATAACATTATAATAGATAGAAACTAAAAATTATTTTTAGTGTGATATAGTGTTATATCATAACATATATATATTTAATTTACAAAAAGTTGTGACTATCGATATAATTATCGATAAATATTGATAATATTATTATATATTTATAAAAATTCATTATTTATAAAAAATTGGGAATGTAAATTGGTATCTATGGTGAAAATTTTAAAATAAAACTTTGAATTTTTATTAATTTTTTTTTTTTATAAGACTGCTTTGAAATTTAAAAATAGAAGATCTTATGTTTGATTCGATTTCTATATTAACTGATAATTTTTTTTCTATTTTTTATATTTTTTTAAAATCGTAGTCTAATAATGTTTTCATTCTGTATTTGATATTTCTTTTTGCTGATGTCAATTTATTTTCGAGCGTGTAAAAATAAAAAAAAATCATCATTGTGTAAGAGCGGCATAATGCAAAGGAAAAGTACAGTTAGAAAAATAGAACAACTTTATTAAAAATTTATAACTTTTTTGGAATACATAAAGACATAAAACAAAATATATTGTGAAAAATTTGGATATTTTGAAGTATCGTATAAATCTTAATCAAAAATTAATTTAGTTTGCTTCTTAATAAATTAATTTTATAAATTGTTTGAGTGAATTGCTCTTGTTTATCAGCTTTTGACTTTTTCTATGATTAATCGTTCAGTGAATACTTAAATATTCACATCTATTTAACAGATTTTGAAAAATTCATTTTCACTTTATTGGTAATATTGAAGCCACATTTAAGGAATTGATTTATAATATTATTAAAGTTAATTTCACACGATAATATAAAAATAAACTGATAATTCGATATATCAACAATATTATTAAAATATTTGTAATAAAAGAAAATAACTGGATTTTCAATTCTTTTTTATTCAAAATTGATATTGAGAAAAAAATCAAAATTGACTTATGAAACGGCCAAAATAGCTAAAATTTGATAAATAATTAATAAAAAAAAAATAAATAAAAATAAAAATAGAATTATACATGATATTTATTATATTTTTGTTATATTTTTATATAATACTTAGCTAATTTAATCATTTCAAATAATTATTAAATAGAAGATTTTATAAAAATTATACATAGACATAGGATTTAAATGGTTTCGAGGAGTATATTTTATAACGTACGTGTTTTTTATGTGGAGTTATTTTAGAAATTTTAAGATCATTTTGATTTTTTAAATGGAATGATCTGCTTTTTATATTAATTAATATTTTAATTGATAAATAAATTCTGAATAAAAATGTATTGATTTTCTTAAATATAATATATATTCTATCCTAGATCTTCCTAAATGTAATAATTAATGAAATTATTTACTTACTCTCTAGAAATTAAAATAAGTGCTTTTTGTTTCTTAACTTTAATACAGCAATGTAATTTATTTCTGAAGAAATATTGTGAAATAAGTATTGATTGAAATAAGTATGATACACATTATAAAACATATTATGAAATAAGTATTTACACGTTTCTGAAGTTTTTATTTGATATTTTCTATCATTAATTAATTCATATTTTATTTTTTTTGAAAGTTCCTTACAAAAAATCTAACAGAATAAGATTTGATGAACGTTTTGGTCATGGAAATTCTTCATTGTAAGTAAAATCGATTTGGAAATTGTGCTCTCAATATTTACTTTTTTTGTACAAAAAATTTGTTTAATTGAATCAATAGTGTTGATATATTAGTCATCGATCAAGCATGAATAAATCCAAATAACATATCTCAAAGAAAACGTATTAAATATAATAAATGTTTTTTTTTTCGATAAAAAGTTATATTGAATCATGAATAATAAATTAATTAATTGTTGTGTTATTGATAAAATTGTAATATAAAAAAATCAAAATTTTTTTAAAATGAACAATTAATATTACATATTTGAAATAAAATAATAAATCATAAATTATAATTTATATTAAATTAAAAAATAATTCATCAGTAAATAAATAAAATTAGTTATTCATTAAAAAATCCAACTTGAGCTTTGAAATATGCCAATAGATCATTGTTTTCTGTATTCTTTCTTAACATTGACAAACAAACTAATTTTTGATACTTTTACATAACATTAAATAGATTACAAATAAAACATCATTAAAAAATAATTATATAATTATAAAATAAACATATATTATATTGGATCAACATATCGTTCATTTCGTTACACTATTATAAGTGATCACTTATATTTCAGTAATTCCAGAAGAGAATTTTGAATTATCTCTAAAAAAATATTGATATCTAAAAAGAACCGATTTTTTTATGATAAATAAAATTTTATATGTCTATTCTTTGCTATAACTTTGCTTCTGCATTCTCTTTGAGAATATGATATATTGTTGATATATGCGTCATTGAAAAGAACAAAATAATTTTTATAATGAAATGAATTATTAATATATTATTATAACAAATATTTTATATTATTATTATTAACAATATTCTTTATTAGAATATATTAATTAGAATATATTAGAATATTATTAACAAATATTAATCAAAATATTAAACAAATTTAAATCAATTGATAATTAATTTCATTTGTAATGAAAGTCACCTCAGATATAATAAATATTCTACTAATGGTATTGTCTTTTTCAATTTTAACTGCAATGATTGTATGGATGATCCTTCTTTTATGAAGTATCCGTGTTGTATGCACAAATAATCCGAAATTTTTTGTTATATGACTATAATGTGACTTTGATAGTTAATAGATAAATTTTGATATCATTAAATCATCGCAATTTTAATGCATTGGACTAATATTTACAACAAATATTAAAATATTTAATATAATTATTTTTTGCATAGTAAACACGCATTACAAATAAGACATGTAATTGTATGACAATATAATTATATATATAAAACATTAAAATTTAAAATATATATAAATAATTAAAATTTATTATTAAAAATTTAGAATTTCGTTACATTAGTCAGCTAATTAAAAATTTAAGATAAATCTAAAAAATCATATCTCAAATACAGTATTTCGTATTTGAATTAAATTTCGTATTTTGAAATGGTATATAAATATATTTAGATTAAATAAATGTAATCAAATTAATTAAATAATTATGATTAAAATATGCATATAAAATATGCAAGTATATTTATATGCTTAATAAAGTTTCAAGATCTTATCCCGAAAAAAATGCCTGATCTAAACTTGACCATAATTTCTATATCCGCATATCCCTATTATATTATTATATTAAATATTTTTAATTTAAATATTTTTACAATTAAATATATTTCAAATAGTTTTGAGATAAATTCTAAATATTTTTTTACAAGGAAGAATATTAATTTAAAGAAATTTTAATGGGATTAACAGTACAACTATTATACAAGTTAAAAAAATGGTAAAAATTTGAAATAAGATGCAATAATATTATTTAATTATTATTATGTAATATTAATAGAATATTATTATTATTATTATGTAATATTAATAGAATAATTTTTATATATTTTTTTTATTTATTTATATAATTGATAATAAATGAATGAAAATTTATATATAGTTCTTTTAAAATTTAAATCATTAATTAAAATTTAAAATTATATTCCAGAAAAAAAAAGAATTATTAATATTATGACAATTATATTGATAATAAAAAATATATGTACATTTATTTTGTATATATTATTTTTAATATTAAATTAAGTTCTTTTTTTTTCTATTTTAAACAACTTTTTTTTAAAATTAATTAAAAATAATGTAAATAGATATTAGAATAGATAAATAAGTAATATAAATAGATCAAAGTTTTAGAAAGTAACTTTTTTACTAAAAAAAAACATTTTTTAACTAATAAATATTGCATTGCATTTCACAAAAGGAATTTGAGAATAATTTTTCTTACATATTCTATATATTCTTATATCTTTTATATCATAAGTATCTTTTGCTTTTTTTTAAATATATATTTATTACTAATTTTTCATAAATATTTAATAAATTATATTAGCATAAATATTATTAACATTTATTTAAAATTTTTCTTAATAATTTTTAAACTAATTAATTTGGATTTGAATTTATAATTTTTTTTAAATGAAATATTATTTTTTTACATTATATAAAAATTATTCATTAAATTTTTTTATATTTATTATTTTTTTTAAAAAGTCATATATTAAACAAAGAACACAAGGTCAAAATTGTGAAAATTAAAAGATTTATGATTCAAAATTAAGAACTGTTCATTTTAGTAATTGATCTTTATCTCGAATTCTATCTCCTATTTGATATTCAAATGGCGTATATTTCTAAAATTTTTCAAAACTATCAATTAATCAAAATTTACTATATATATCATAAATTTTTTTATTTACTCTAATAATTCTTACTCTGTTAAATAAATTTATTTTATAATTAAAAATTATTGAATTATTTATTTTATATTTATTATTTATTTTATATTATTATATAATTAAAAAATAGACTATATTACATTGTATTCATAATTAAAAAAGGAAATAAAAATTGAACATAGTTAATTTATATCACATTTTCAATTATTATTTTCTTCACATTGAATTATCTTCACATTCAATTAATCATTAGAATTTAAAATTGTAATTTAATATAATTCAAATACATATTAGATAAAATCGATATGAATTGTAAATTAAATTAAAAAACTTTTTATTAAATAAAAAATTGAGATAATATTAATATTTTTTTTAATAAAAATATATATATATCAATCAATATATCTTTGTAATTTCTTTGAAAAGATATTAGATAAAACATAATTCAGAAGTATTATATATATAATATTATATATAATATGTCATGTTATATATATATAACATGTTATATAATTGTATATAATTTGAATTTAAATTGAATTCTGCTTTCAAAAAATCGAACTTAAACGTTATTGATTGTTGCGTCGCATATTTTATATCATCACGTTCATAGGAAATCATTCAACGAAATTCTTGAGGTTAGATTCATAATATCGGATGAATAAAAATTCTTTAAGATTTAGCAATAAAACATATAATTCAAGATATATCTTTTTTACTTTCAATAACTGCAGAAGTAATGATATAAAATGGCAATTTTCTAGGTGATATGAGGACAACTTGAATAAATCTTAAACAAAGTTTTTATGCGGAAAAACGTCTAATTACAATAATGAATGAACTCATTCCAGTAAGATCGTTTACCAAATACAAGTTGAATATGAATGTATCGCCAATGTATTTTTCAATTTTCAAGTTTCTAAGAGAACAAAATTTACCAATCAGAATAATTGAAGAAGATAAAGCAATTAAATAAACATTGAAATAACGGAAAAATATCAATAAACAATTGAATAATATCAATAACAAGTAGTAACTTATCAAATTAGCAGCACTCAATTCAGCAAACGCTATTTTCACTAATCTCTATATCATTAAGTTAAAATTAAATCTTGAAAAAATAATGAGAGTGTGAAATCGGAACGCTCCAACGTCAACAAAAAATATAGTTTTAGATAAATATAAAAATGAATTTAAAAAGAATTTAGTGACACTTAATAATCCAAACTTGCTGAATTGAAAATTGCCTTTAATCGATTTTGATCAAACTTTTAGTTTCAAGAAAATTGCTGTTACAGTAACTTCGAAAACGATCAGACTGATGTTCTCTAGCTTAATCTCGCCGAATTTTGTCCTGAAAAATCGATTTTGATCAGAATCTTTTTAATAAAATCATTGATACAACCAAACGTGGCTTTGAAAACGATAGCAGTGACATTTTTTAGCACAAACTTAGTTATGTTCTATTCCTCATTAAAAAATCGATTTTGATTAATATTGAAATTATTATACAAGAAAATTACTGTTACGGTTAAACGCAACTTCAAAAAATATTTGGATGACATTATTTTAACAAATAAAAGTTACAATTTTTATTAAAGTATCATCTCGAAAGATATGTATCTGTACTATCTTGTAGTTAGACTATCGAAATCTAAAATTTTCTTAAAATGAATAAAATGAATAAATAAATAAAATGAATAAAATTCGTAAAATGAATAATTTATAAAAAATTAATACGAATCTTCTTACGAATGTCCATTATTTTATCTTGTTCATCATTACGTAATACTGTTAATGTTAATGTTATTTTGATATGCTTAAATCATTTTGATCTAAATTAATATAACAACTAAATTTTTCTGACAATTTTGTATCACTGACAATTGCACAAGTATATAAAAAGCATAAAAATGTATGTAACGTTTATTTTGAGAAATGTTGTATATATCTGATTTGAGTTGTCCTACTTTCTTTCTTATACTTTTCTAAATTAATTTTTGACATAAATTTTGAATAATATTTTTAATTATAAATAAATTTTGTTTTTTTTCTCAACGCTTACTTTAAACATAGAAAAAGAATAAAAATAACGATGTTCGATTCTATCTGTTATAATTTTGTAACAAAAAAAGAAAAATGAATATTTTAACCTGATGCATATTTAGATGAAACTTTGCATTTTACATTTTTAGATACACTATCATTACATTTTTAGATACATTAAAGGACTAAAAATTTCTATAACTAATAACCAAATTTCTTGCTTCATTATATACGTTTAAAGATGATAGAATAGAATAGCCTTAATGTTAACAGCTGTGCTTCTGCATAACATCTTAAGGCTGCCTGTATATGTTGCCTGTACAATGACAGGTACATTGAATGAATTTTTTCTTATAAAAAAAAAAATATTCAAATATTTATAACATAAAAGTCATTAATATTAATATTTCTCTTATTCCAATAATATATAGTTTAATTTTTAATTTTATGATTTTATGAAAACTTATATGACAAGAACTCTAGTATCAAAACTTCTTCCATAACTTTCATAACAAAACATAATGCAGAAGATTATGAAATGAGCATCATTTCATTAGAAATTGTGGCATTTATTATTGGCATTTGAACAAATCCACGATAATCTGGATCTTTATCTCCAACTTTTTTTAGAGAAAAAAACTTGAGTAATTGTGTCTGTAATAAGTTTACATATGTTTCGAGTCAATTTTTTTTTTCACTAGATTTTTTGAATATTGCATCACAGTATTTGTTTTTACAACACAAACCATGAGATTATAAGTTCCACATTTTTTCTTAAGTCAGAGAGTAGCTTCCTCAAAAAATAGCTTTTCATTAGACGTAGCTAAATAATATTGTTCTTAATTAATAATATAAAGAATTAAATCTTATTATGGAAAAAAATATATTTAAATGTTTATTCATAAATTTAATCATAAAAATTATTATAAGTTTAAATATTTCTTTATTATTATAATTCTTAATTATATCATATAATTTAAAAAAAAATGTTAAAAATAACAAAATTATGAAAATTAATATAGATTCAAACTATACGTGAGATTTATATTTATTTATGTTCTAAAATTCTATTATATAACAATTATCAATTTTATAATATAAATTTGTAAAAATATTGAAGAGAAAAATAGTTAAATTATTTACATTTTTACACTTTCAAATTAAAGAAATAATACATAAGAGAACTAAAACACTTCACTAAATATTTATTAAAATATTTATTTATTTCAAACGATTGATATTTTTTTTATTTTTTTAAATGTCAAATTTTAAACTTTCATAAAGTTATAATCATTATAGTTATATATTATTTATTTATAGCAATGTTTTCAAATTATGCATTAAATTTGTTTATATTTTATATTGTATTTTTAAATATATATTATTAATATATATGAATATGATTTACAAAAGATAAATTCACAAAAATTATAGAAAATAAGTAAACGTAAGGACAGAAAACGAAATTTTATTAAATAACATAAATATATTTTAGCTCTTATAACAGCATTCGATTTAAAGTATTATATATATTTACAATATATCACGTTGTTATAAATTAATAATTTAGCACACCTGTTAACAATATTATATTAACATAATTCGTTATATATTCAGTTCTAATAACTTAATTAACAAATATATAGTATCATTTTATTTACTAAACAGAAAATATTAATGTTTACACCTGCAATAGTAGTGTTGTATTAGTTTTGGTGGATGTAAACTGGTAGCTGGCTGCTTATTGTGTAAAATATCCTTCAACAAATATAAATGGTATATTAAAGATAAGTGAATTATATATCTAAAGTGCAGAATCTCTTACAATATTGCAGCAAGTAATCGCGTCCGACGATTAGAATACGATGTATTCATATAAACTAATTATATCTGGCGATCAAACTACAACGTGATCATTATGAGATACTATTTGGAAGTAACGTTCGCGGCCTCAGAAAAATATCTTTTTGATTCAATTGAGTTCATAGTTTCTTGGTGGAGCGCGTCAATAATCAATAATATCGTTGCCGATGCCCGATTTGCGACACCTACCAAATTCGAAAAAATGCCTCGCTTGGGTGATGATCTATATACAAAGATCTCATGATAAACAGGAACCGATCGACGCATTTCTTTTATAGATTTTTTGAACCAGAACACTGTTATTTGTCTTTGAATAAGCCATATCAGTAATATATCACCGTTAGAATCAGTTCAATTGGTTTAAAGAAGTCAGAAATATATAATTATAAATGCCAGCTAAATTTTCAAAGACAGTCTTCTCACATAACACTTCTCACATATAACGATAATAAAGCATTAAATATTTTATAATTTAAAATTTTGCTTTATCTTGAATCATTATGAAATGAAATTATCTGAAGAAACAAAAATAATATTGAAACTTGAAAAATTGATTTCGTTCTTTTAAAATGATATTCTATAATAAAAAAAAGAAGTATTTCGTTTTGACATATATATAAATTAATTTTAAAAAATTGAAGACTGATCTTTCTTGTTTTATGATTTTATACAATAAAATATAAATGTATATAGTAGTATAGTATATATATACATATAGTACATATTGTATCCTTTTATAAAGATTCATTTTAATTAAAGAAGAATAAAGATTTTTGATAAAATAAATAATTTATATTTTTATGAAAAACGATCATATGTATTATCTGATAATGTTTGCGAGTACTTATTATATCGCGAGATTTATAAACAACTTATTCGGAGAAATTTTTCATACACTTTGGAACAAATTTTCGTTCGTTGCAATAAGTCTTTGGATTTAATCATTATGTTCGGATAAAGAAGTCGTAATTTTTCTGATTTTAAAAATGTGCAATTTTTGAACCGCTGTATTTCCGAACGCATCAAGAATGCATATGATTTTGACGGGAAACATTCCTCTTTTAAATGCATTTTCACTTGTTTTTCTATGTCTCTAGGTTTATTATATTATAATAAAGGTTTATTTATTATATTATATATATTATAATCAGATGAAGAAGATCTAATTTTTCAGTTTTTATTATTATGTAATATTTGATTCGTTGTATCTCCGTTTACACCTCGGAGTTTTTATACGATTTTCTGAAATGGTTGCAAGTTTTCTCAGTTCATTTTCTAAACTGGGAAGCATTGCTCTTTGGAGCAATTTTCATTCGCTTCTCTTCTTCTTTAGATTTGAGTTGTATATTCTGATAACGAAGATGTAAATTTTAAAATTGTGAAATCTTTGAATCGCTGTATCTCCAAACAAAATGAAATACATACGATTTTTCGAGGTTGTTACAAGCGGGAAACGTTCCTGGTTGGAACTCATCTTCATTCGTTTCTATACGTCTCTAGGTTAGGTTATATTTTCGAATAAAAGAGATGTAATTTTTCAATTTTTAAAATTGTGACATCTTTGAATGATTATTTAAATTAATATTTTATAATAGTAATTTATCGCAATTAATCTCGCGTCGTGACAACAACGAGACTTAATTTACACTTTAATATTATATATATCAATCTTAATTTATACCTTAATATAAATTAATAGTAATGTAAATCTTAAATTTATAACGCGTAACAAAAATATTTTCATTTCACTTAAAACGAAAAAAAAAAAATTATATAATTAATTTATATCAAGAATTGGAGGAGGATTTACTAAGGATTTACTAAGAGAGAGCCCAAAATATCGTATAAATTTTAGATGCAGTCCAATCTAGTAAATGAAAAAATTAATTAATCATGCAAAGTTTAGATTGGAGTGCATATATGTGTTGTTCTTGGCTTGCCATTGGTTTCCATCATAATAAATGATAAAATATTTTTAAAATATTTCAGATATTTTTTAATGAAATATTTTCTTTTTATGTAAAGAAAATTTTGAAAAAAAGAATTGGAAACTGATGCTAATTACCAAGTCTCACCATTGAGGAAGTAACAATATCGAGACCAACATTAATTAAATTAAAAAAAAATAAATCAAGAAATAAGTGTAAGAGTAGATAAAAGAATAAATAAATAAGTGAAACTTATTCAAAATTAAAGAATAAATCAAGAAATAAATTTAAAAATGAATGGATGAAAGAATAAATGAATAAATAAACAAAATTTAAAATTAAAATAATGAAATATAAATTAAAAAAAAAAGAAGAAGTAAATGTCGAAATAAATAGAAATAAAAGAATAAATAAATAAATAAATGAGTAAAATTTATAACTTGAAAAATACGTTATAAAATAAATATTTAAGTAAATATATTAATAAATAATTATTTCACAATAAACGATCAAAAATGTTCTCGATATTATAAAAATTTAATTAAAATATCACCGATCTTCTCGACACGTGAGTTCGTTAAGAAATAATCGCTCTATCGCATCGTATATATAGGAGACCATTGCCACTGTCACGATATACGTTTTCTACCGATTGCGCCAAATTTGATTTATCGAGTACAACGACCAATAATTCAGCAATTTTTAACATTTATTATTGATTTATTACAATAAAAGATTGACATATCTTTACTATTTTTATTGTTTTATCATATCCTTAATAATATATTACGATGGTAAACGTAATAATTGATTATGATAATATTTTTACAAATTAAAACTAAATTTACATTTTTGTGATATTAGTTTTCGATTCAACTATAATTATTCAATTTTTTAATTGTATTAGTATATTATTATTTTAAATGCCATTTTACGTGAAAAACCATTACAGATTATTCATATGCTATGGACTATTTTATAAATTAAAATTATATTAAAATAAACAATAACGATTGAAATCTTGAATGAAAAGTTCATAATATAAGTTCATAATACGAGTAATACCAGTAATTTCAACAATAAAACTGTGGATCGAAAGAAAAAGCATAAAAAACTCGGAAAATTGATTAATTTTATTATCACAATATTTAATGGAGTTCATTGTTAATTACCAAAAAATAGATAGAATTAAGTAGTTATCGCGTAATTGAGAGATCACTCGCATTGGCAATAAATAATCCCGTTGCGATAATTTTCGACAAAAAAGAAATGACGCTATATATATATATATATATATATATATATATAAATATTTTTTTATTTAGAATTTTTTGATTGGCTGATACGATGCAAATTTATTTACTTAACCACGTAAAAATTGAAACATTATATAATATAATATTAATTATAGTTTTCTATAGTACATTGAAATCTTGTTTATGATATAATAAATGTTTATGAAAAAATATAATAATATAAAAAATATAATAAGAATTAAGCATAAAAATTAACTATCAATCAAAAATTAATTGAATTTGCGAAAGTTAAAAATGCAATAAAATAATTTAAGATAAAAATTAAGTAAATATGTAAAAAATAAAAGGTAATATAAAAAAGGAAAGAAAGCTCATTAAACTAAGAAAAACTTAAACGTAAAAGAGTGAATTAAAGCGTAGTTCTTAATTTGGTATTTTTTCCAAAAAAAAAAAAAATTACTAATGAAAATTATTAAATCATTCTAATAAAATATTTTTCATGTTCTCTTTTTTTAAGAGAAAATTTTGAAAAGAAAAATTTTGGAAAATGATGCCAATTATCAGATTTTACCATGAGGAGGTAACTACACATCGAGATTCACCTAAAGCTAAAAAATTAAAATGCAACAAAAATTAAATAAATTAAGAACACAAATTAAACAAAGTACGAAACATTAAAATTAATAATTAATAATAATAATAATAATAATAATAATAATACATGAATTAGAAAAATGTAAATGTTATAATATTTAAAGTTCACTGTAATTTTATTTGTGATTGAATGTTACCAGCAATATGACTCTTTCATAATTGCTATCTATATATTTTTTTTTCTTCGATACATATTTACAAATATTTTGTAAACGGATACGCGTAATTATATATAATTAAATATATTCCTTCAACCAAATCCATATATTTTATTTATTGCTTACACTGCCCACTCAACAGTAAAATATAAATAATTTATAATTAAAACAAATAACTATAATTAATATTAAATAAATTATGAAAAAAGAAGAAAAGAAAAAATAAGAAATAAAATTAAATAAATCTGAAAAATCTGAGAAGAAAAATTAATTCGGAATGAAATAATTTAAATGATTATTTAAATTAGTGTATAATTGCTTTTACAATGATCTTTTACAATAATTAATCGCTCACAATTAATCCCACGCATTGTCCAACAATGAGGCTTAAATCTAACTTAACTTATATCTTAATATTATTTATACATCTATTTTATTATATACCTTAATAGTAAATCTTAAATCTATAACGCAACAAAAATACTCTCATTTAACTTAAAGAAAAAAAAATTATAATTCATTTATATCAAGAATTATAGTGTCTAGTAAGAAAGAACTTGACTCGTAATCGATATAAATGAAGAAGAAATTTAAAAAAAACCAACTTCCTATAATCTAATTTTCCTATAATATCATTGCCATCGTTATATATCAAGATTTATAACGCTGGACTTTCAACAATCAGTAGACAGATGATTCTTACCAATCGTGATCAATCAAGAGTTACGACAACGAACAGAAGAACTATTTATTCCAATGACACAGGAAGAAGCATAGAGTTGTAAACTCTAGTCCACCAGATTATAAAGACAAATTCGACTAGAAGACCTAACTCTGATCGAATACTCGAAAATACTAATCGACCAAAGTGTGGATACTCGACCGACCATTGGAAATAGAAATTCTTATCATCGTTGCATGACAATATGTGGTTGATAATGAATTAAGAAAAGCTAGGAAAAACCATTGTAAAAATAATCATAGAGATAAGTACAAAAGAAATAAGAAATAGACGCTTCGAATAACTATAAAAATAGAAATTAAAAATGAAAGTGGAAAATAATGTAAACGAAAACTATAGTAAAACTTGAAACATCTAGTTTTAAAGATCTATTTTAAAATTAAAAAAATTAAGATTTTTATTTTTCGCCTTTAGTTAAACAGTGTATTTTCGTTCGCAATAAACTTAATCTATATATCTATCTTATAATTTAATTATAATTTAATTTATCTTTTATTCGAAATGAAATGATTATTTAAATGATTATTTATTAAATTAGTATACAATTATTTTTATAATGATCTAGCTTAATCTATATCTTAAAAAATCTTAATTTATATCTAATTTTAAATCTATGATTGGCGTTAAAAATTACACTCATATCTCTTACTTACACGAAAAAAGTTAAACGAAATTAAAATTATATTTGAATATTGAGAAATAAAAATAAATAATGAGAGAAAGAATAAAAAAAACCAATTGGAGTTACTGCTATCTTTATCACAACTTATATCAATCGACTTATTTGATTCATCAAACGGACGATATTCACATTGACCAGCAGAAGATTACAACAGCGACCTTGTAGTCGAATGCACGATGTCCATGACGATCATAAGAAGGAGTCAGAAATCGTTCCAGGATCACCGGAGCCGGATTATCAAGACGTCGTTTCAACGACACGCAGGAAGGAACTGGAAGTCATTCTAGAACCACCGAGGCCGATTTATAGAAGACCGCAATCGACGTACAAAACCTATCTCAGTTCAATTGGTATCCAAAGGTACCAATCGATCAGAGCGCGGATCTTCGACTGGCCGTCGGAAATAGAGCACCAGCTTGATGAATTCTTGCAATTGTTTTGCGTGACAAATGATGGACAGTGACTCGAATTAGATTTGGAGAATAATAAATGAAAGTAAAAGTATCTAGCTAAATAAAATCGATAAATTAAGGAATATAAAGATATATATTCGTTATATATATGTATATATACACTTCGCAGAAAGTTAGAGAAATGTGTTTTCGTACGAAATGCACTCGCAATAAACTTGAAAATCTATAATATATTTTATAATCTTAACTTAACTTAAAACTAAGACATACGCATCCTACGACAATCCAGCGATCCCACGATGATCCCATGATAATCCAGCGACGATCCTACAATGCCCCCAATAGTTTAGTAAAATAATATCTGCAGTCTAGTTTAGACGACTAAATTATCCAAAGGAAAATTGAAACAATTTTCTAAACTGGACTGTAGGTACTTAGTTCTTAATTTAGTATCGATTTTTAAAAAATTTATCTTTGGAAAATTTTCTTCGAAAATTTTTCAAAGAGTAATTTATGAAAATCGATATCAATTACCAGGTCTCACTACGAGGAAGTGATTACGCATCGAGATTCATTTAACGCTTAAAAATTAAATGTAAGGAAAATTAAATAAATTAATAATACATAAATAAAATACGAAAGATTAAAATTAATAATTAATATAAATGAATTAGAAAAATGTAAAATATAAATAATTGAAATAAATTATAATTAATAATGTTAAATAAATTATGAAAAAAACAGAAGAAAAAATAAAAAATAAAAATTAAATAAATTTAAAAAATTTGAAAAGAAAAATTAATTCGGAATAAAATGATTACTTAAATTAGTATTACAATAGCAATTTATCGCTTGCAATTAATCTCACATTGTGACAACAACGAGGCTTAATTTATATAATATTATGTACTTCTATCTTAATTTATACTTTAATGTAAATCTTAAATTTATAATGTGTAATAAAAGTATTCTCATTTCACTTAAAACGAAAAAAAAAGAAATTATATAATTAATTTATATCTGGAATTGCAATGCTTAAATTCAATATTTTTTATTATGAGATTACTAAACAGAAAAGTTGAAATTCAATATTTGAATTTTATTTTAATATAATATTAATGTCATTATCTTATATCCACTAAAAAAATCATATAAAGATTGCATTTTTCTTTTTCACATTACATATACTATTACATATTAGAATTTTTTTATTCACTATTCACATTAATTTCTTTGAATAAAATTATTTCGATTATTATTTATTATTACAATTTAATTTTATATGAAAATTATTTAATTAAAACTTTATTTTAAACAAATATATATTATTTCATCAAATTAATGTATAAAAAAAAAAAATTAGTGAATTTGAAATATTCATTTAAGCATAAAGCAATTGCGATATGTATGCATTTTTTATAGATATATGATATTAATGTGTTATATATTTATATTATATTCATCAATATTAATATTTATTCATATTATTAATAAATGATATGCAGATCAATTACTATTTCTCTCTGCATAAGAATAAAAAATATTTAGGGAAGTGAAATAAAAATAAATATTAGTCAATGATTTGATTGAATAATTTAATAATCTGAAATTCAAATTGATTCAAATATCATTAGTATTTCGGATTTTTTTATACATGTGAAAATAATTAAAAAAGTAATTGTAGATATAATAACACATTCAATCTTTCTAATTTCGAAATCTTATAAAAGTATGTTTTGATTTGCTTCTGTAGATTTCGATAAATACAGCATGTTGAATGAAATACGATTCATTTATGATTTTAAATAAGATATTGTACAATCATCATATAATTCCAAATATTGTAAAATTTGCTATAATTTGTCCGAAATAAGTTTTTATTAAATAACTAATTATATAAGTTTCAATTTACATAATTAAAATTTTTTTTTAAATAATATAAAAATGTTGCATAGTTACATTACATGATATTTATATACATTGTATATTATTTTATATTGAAATTTATTTAAAATAATCAATTTTATACAAAAAAATATCAATATATTTACTTTCATTTCTGCTACATAAACAACATTGCAATATGATACTGTCATGCATCCAGCTGAGTGTTCTTGCTCTTTCGCCTCCTCGCTCTATCTAACACAAACTTAAAATGCTTCTAACTCCTTAATTAGTCTTATCGGATATGTGTATATGAATTATTTTTATCGTTTTGATGTCTATCTTCCAAGGATATCTCACATTTTTATAAACACTCTGTATATATAATATAACACTGTATATATAACACTCTGTATGCAATCAAATACGACACATATATATGATCCATGTTTTTTATATAAAAACAAATATTATTTCATTTTTTTTCCCTTCATGTCACACCTCAACACGAATCCATTTTGAATCTGCAACAATATGTTCTCTGAATAAATATTAAAACATGTAAATATGTTTAGTAATTTTTTCTTTTTCTAATAATTTTTTTTAATGCCTCTTTGGATATTCGATATTGGAAAAAAATAACATGATAAAATAACAGAACATAAAGAATAATAGAAACATATGAAAACATGAATTGCAATATTTTTACTTTAAATTAAAGTATTTTCATTTATTTTCTCTTATTAGGATATTTCTATAAGTAAAATACTATAATTTATATTTTAGATTTTATATTATAAAAAAATATTTGATTCATCAATTACATTGAAAATGAATCCGATAAAATATGATTTTAAATTGGTAATATTTACATTTATAAGAATATAAATATTTATATTATTTGACTTGAGCAACAAGTATCAAATTTTTCATATGTTTCATAATTTAATGAAAAGTTTAAAAATATAAAAAAACGAATATATTTGTAGCTGTATACGCCAAAAATAAAGAGAGGAAAAAATACTGAGAAATCAAAAACAAACAGGGAGAATAAAAATTGAGAATTTAATGCCAAAATTGTATTAATAATGATCTCTCTGATAATAGGTAGTTAAAATTAAACAATATGAACTGACAATATGAATCAAATTTCTCATAAATAAATTAATTAACAATATGCAATTAAATGGGCTTAAAAATTTCTAATTTCTAATTATTGAAATTTTTTCTTAATGCACTACAACATTAAACAAATATTAGAATATTGTAACTCACTCTTGATATTTTATTCAGTTATTTAAAATTAGAAAAAGTATCGGTAACCGAATAACAATACAAATGAATGTATTTCTCATATCAGATGAATATCTTTACTTTATGAGATGATTAAAATTGAAGAAATATAAAGAATATGAAATTACAGATAATAAATAATATCATGATATATAATAAAACAAAACACCATATTTTTTGAAATAATAATCACGAGAAAGATCAGAATGATTATGCATATTCTAATAAATATGTACATCAAGAATAAACAGTAAAAAAAGATATTTGGAAATCAATGTCATCTGTAGAGTGAAATTAGTAAAAGAAAGATAGAAAAATGAAACAAATAGGTCACTGTCGCCATCTATTGAACATTTATATAACTACTTAATTCTATCTATTCCTACTTTATCGTGAAATTTATAAACTCTATTAAATATTGTGACAACAAAATTAATTAATATTCCGAGTTTTTTATACTTTTTCTTTCGATCAATTTTATTGTTGAGGTTACTGGTATTATTCATATTGCACATATTATAAACTTTTCAGTCAAGATTTCAATCGTTATTGTTTATTTTAATATAATTTTAATTTATAAAACGATTATTACACAGTCCATAGCATATGAATAATCTGTAATTGTTTTTCACATAAAATGGCATTTAAAATATATTAATACAATTATAATTGAATAGTTGAATCGAAAACTAATATCACAGAAAATAAATTTAATTTTATTTTATAAAAATATATCAATTATTACGTTTACTATCGTTAATAAATTGTTAAAGCAGTGATAAAAG
Organism: Apis florea; assembly: GCF_048593485.1. Taxonomy (NCBI): domain Eukaryota; kingdom Metazoa; phylum Arthropoda; class Insecta; order Hymenoptera; family Apidae; genus Apis; species Apis florea. The sequence goes on from NW_028256702.1 coordinate 3,223,416, forward strand.
GATAAAAATAATAAAAATATGTCAATTTTTTATCGTAATAAATTATTATGATAAATTAAATTATTAGGATTAGTATAAAAATTTAAAAAATTGAATTATTCCTTATTTTAATCGAAAAATCAGATTTGGTACAATCGGTAAAAAAATATATGTTTTCGTCGAAAATGTTCGATAGTGGCAACAAATTTCCTATACATATGATGCGATAGAGCGATCATTTCTTAACATATTTGACACAATATTTGAGAACATCAATATTTGTTCTGTAATTACACACTCACACACACACACACATTAATATTTGACTCATTTATTACTTATAATAACTTTTTGTCTTTGAATTATTCTCCTCGTAATCTTTATAATATACATATATAATTTTTTGGTAAGCCATTGTTTTTTTTCTACTTCTAAAGTTTTGCTATATATTGCTATATATTGATATATATAAAATTATTTTTCTATATCTTCCGAAAATATTTAAAATTAAATTCTAAAATTTCTAAAATTTATAAAAAGATTATTACTATATAATGAATTTTTTATTTGCCATATTACATATAACAATATCAATAAAAATTCATACAATAAAGAAAGGCCAACGCCTTTTATATTTGCAGAAAGTATATTCACTGAGTAACTTTTTAACCATAAATTTTAAATATCTCAAAAATTATTGAGTATCTGTTATTATAATGATATATTTTTATAAACAGGATGATGAAACTTATTGAATACAATTTCAAATAAATCGGTAATGCGAAAGTCTTGCATTCTTTTGTTAACATCAGTTATATAATATAATTATATAATTATAATATAATATAGTTATAATAACAAACTATAAATTTTAACAAAAATTTAAATGAAATACACAATATAATCTTTGGAATATCACAAAATTAAAAAAATTAAATATTGCACAAGTAGAAGTTCATTAGAAACTGTTTTCCACTAATGAATCAATTTCATTCTCGTCATCTTTGGAATAATTTTTCTTCCTTTACTTTAAATGGTATATGTATCTTTTTCGATATTATTTTTGATATTTTAAATGTATTTAGATAGAATTTAGGATTTTATAATTTAATCTTTATGATAGATTTTTATAATGAAGTTAATTTGCTTAAGATATAAGAATAAATGTATTCCAATTACATCATTTTAATCAAAATTTTAAAGAAAAAATATAATAAGAGAAATTTTATGTATAAAAAATGAAAAAACAAATCTTGTACTTTTTTTTATTTTAGTACCATTTTATATCTATATTATTGTAGTAATTATTTGTGTTATTATTATATTATTATACTATATGTTAGCTTCTATATTTATAAGCTGTTTTGATTTTTTCTATCTTTCTTTTTTATATTGATAGAAATAAAAAAAAAATGAGGCTTGAAAAATCATATCATTTATCTAATTTGTTTAGATTTGTTATTATATTAAATTGAGAAATAAAATATTTTATATGTTTTTTCTTCATTATGTTTTTTTAATAATTAGTTTAATATAGAATAAAGAATTCAGCTAAAAGTGTTTGAAATCTAGAATTATTATAATAATATTATATTATGTATTTATTATATATATATATTATTATTATTATTATTATTATTATTATTATTATTATTATTATTATTATTATTATTATTATTATTATTATTATTATTATAATTATAATTATTATTATTATTATTATTATTATTATTATGTATATTTAGAATCAGATTCATGTTGTGTCACTACTTGAAACTAAAAAGAAAACACTTTATATCTTTAGTATTTGTTTTTTATGAAAACAAACACCAGAATTCTTTAAGTATTAAATTATTTTAAGGAATATATGCAATAATAAAATAATTTCATTTTTAAGATTATCCTTATGAGATTTTGAAGTTATATTATATTAATATTATTTAAACTAAATTATTTATATATTTTTTGACATTTTTATAGAGTAGAAGAAAATAAATCCAATGATCATTTACATTAATATAATAGTAGTATATATAATAGTTATTGGACAATAACTACTTCATAAATTTGTATGAAAAAATTTTATAATATTTGTCATATATCTTAACACACAGAAAAAAAGTGTAATTGATATTTTTTGTTTAATATCTTATGATTCACGCACTTGAATAGGAGAATGACATTAACAAGAAAAGAATTCTGTAAAAAGAGGAAATTCTATTTATATCATTTAAACTTATATCAGAAATTTCTATTTCTTTAATTACTGAGTTATTACGATGTACTCCGAAAAATAACAATATAAAAATAAAAAATAATAAAAATAATAAATAATATAAATAATAACAATTGAAAAATAATAATAAAATAACAATCTTTAAAAATTATGCATCGTATAATTCTCATTATATTGAAAAACAATATATTATTTTTAATAGTGCCATGTTAAATTATGTATTCCATATTTCAAAATTTATCATATGATAAATATATATTAAAGAATAAATAAATAATAATATTTTCCAGATGAGTTTAATAATATATATAAATGAGTGTAAATCATGTATTATATTCCCATTTGCACTTGTGTTTCATATTAAGAAAAATTTTTTAATCTGTATTTTTAATCTTTAATTTGTATACAGCCTATAATTGTTGTATCATTTGGAATTGAAAAAAAGTGAAAGATGAATTTATATTTTAGATAATGATTATAGATGATTCACTTATAATATATAATGAATGTAAAAGATAAAAACTAAAGAATTTATACTTATTCAATGATTGAACTAATTCTCAAAGTATTAGTTGAATAATGAAATGGTAATTAATAAAATAATAAAAGTATCAGGTCAAGTTTATTTATTTATTTTTATAAGTTTTCTAGCAAAAGAATATTACAAAAATATTATAATATATTGTAAAAACGAGATAAAAATGTCGATTTTAATGGTAGTAGATAAAATTTTAGATTAGAGACGAACAATTAGGAAAATTAACACTATTAGTTGAAATTTAGATAGTAGAATAGAAATTACATAATAAAGAACAAATTACATAAGAATAGAAAATACAGTAATAGTAGAAACTTAGATATATAGGAGATCTTGATGGCTATAAGAATTATTTAAGAACGAGTTAATAATAAGTTTTCTTTGATTTTTTTTTACATAAAATTAGTGTTTTGATGTTGAAAATCAATACTTTTTTGAGATTAACTTTGCTTATAAAATTGTTTGTTTCTTTGTTATTGGATAACTAGTGAATTATTATTTCTAGACTTGTCCCTTCTTTTTAGACTGTCGCTTTATTATAAATTATTAATCATCCATTTTATTTATCAAAATTAAAGATCTATTTTATTTGAATGAAATGCCGTATATTGTTCATTATGAATGAATTCGAGATGTAATCTAAGATGAAAAGTTTGAATTCGTCTTAAAAAATGCAAATGTGTTGGTTATATCTTAATTTTCTCACACTTTCTTGGTTATTATACACATTTATTTTTATTATATATGATGTTGACTGAAGATTTTGAAAGTACTTATGTAGTAATAAATAGAATGAAAAAACATTTAATGATAATAAATATTGAAATTTTTGTAATTAAAATGAATAGAGGTTTAATTCTTTATGTATTATTTATATTTGAATAAATATGGAATTTATTATATAGATATGAAAACTTTGTATAATATAATCATGTGCATTTTTTTTCATTTAAATAAATATATATAACATAAAAATTTTAATCAATAATATTTAATTTATTATTTATATATTATTTTTATCTAGAACTTATGCTGTTAGTCATAATAACTTTTTAGTGCAGTAATTTTCATTTTATATAAAATTTTTATAGAATTTATTTTTATATCACATAAATAAATTGTATGGATTGTATGTTATTTTTTCTTTTTTAATTTTTTTCTAGAATTACAATCACATTTTTTCTAGAATTAGAATCAATTCGTTTCTTTATTCTATTCAATTGATCTATCTTCATTATATTTAATTTAGTTTTTTATCTTAAGATAGCTTGATTCTTGGAATTTTAGTTTCAGATACTTCGTTTTGATAAATATTTATTAAATATTTATTTTGTATATTCAAATATTAAATATTTGTATTTATAATATTCCATATTTTGAAAGATTCATTGCATTTTCATGAATGGAATTCTTTTTTTTATTTTAATAATTTTTTTTAATGAATTTCATATATTGTCGATTAATATTGTAAATAAATGTAGATTTATTAAATGTATCATTTAATAAATTTATACAATCATTAATATCGTAATTTATATATATATGTATAATTAACAAAATTTAAAATTAAATAAAATTTTTTCATATATCTCAGTTTCGAGTTGATTTTTCTTATTAATTGAAGTGATTTTCAAGCTAATCTATAAATAGAATAGAATTTATCTATTTAGAATTTATCTTATTTTTCTGACTTTTATATACAATATATTTTAATTAAAATAAATCAATTTAAAAATCATTTAAAAATTTTTTGACTTTTGGTATTTACGTATAAACAACCACAATTTGATAAATTGTATTGATAAATAGTGATGATTCAGTAGTCACACATAATATTTTAAAAATGTTATATCTAACTTTTATTAATGAAAAATTTGACTGTTAAATTTTTTATACATATTTAACAGAATAGAAAAAAATTTTTACGAACCTTTTATTTGATTTTTTAACTTTTTTTTTATTTATTTATTAAGTTGAAAAACATCTGATTTTCACATGTATTAACAATTCAAATTCTTTAATGAATGGGGCGATTGCCTAAGTGAATAGTTATGTTATTACATCTGTACTGGATGATTATAATGCAAAGTTGTAATAACTCGAAAATTACAATGGTTTATATTTGTAATTTTCAAAAATAATCTTTTTTGAGTTTATACAATATTAGGTTTTATATAAAATTTCTATCCAGAGTCGTTATATTTCGTTAATTGAATTTTGGAAAAAATTTTTTTGGAAATGTTATAATTTTTTTAATTTTTTTAATAAGATTTGAATACTAAAAATATATTTATATATATCTTAGATTCATGCTGATTCTCGATAGAGAATTTTTTGGCTATTAGATATTTTTTATCTTTGATGTAAGTGATTTTTAATGAAATTGGAAGTTATAGTCTAGGTGCCTTTATTATCTCTATTTAATTTCGATATTCTAAAATTAGTGATTTATGATCTGTTTGCATTTTTATGAGTTGTCTAAAATATTTAATTAATAAATATATTGTCAATAATTCTTTATCAAATATTTTAATTAAATATTTTTTTTTGTTGATTTTAGTTTTTTTTTTTTATTAAAAGAAATTTAAAGAGTGTAATTTTTTAGAATCTTTTTATAGGATTCTTTTTATCTGTGACACTCCCTATATTCCGCTGTGCTTGTTTTTTAATATTAATTTAGTTTTTGGTGTGAGCTAATCAACATGATTATATATATTCACGATATTTTTTGACTGCTTTGAAAGCAGATTTGTTTGTGTATTTTGATGAGTTCATCTTTTTAATTTCTTTTTTATTGATAAAAAGAATTAAGTGTTTCTGCATAGGAAGAAAACGATGTAAAAATTAATTATTCTCAGTAAATTTCGTAATTTCTTTACGCAGTTTAAGATGATTTTTTTTTATTAATTTTATCCGTTAATGATTATAAGTTGTCTTTATCATTAAGTTGTCTTTATCTTGTTATTTCTTCTTTGTCTATGTTGTATTTTGATGGATTGATAATAATATTTTTTAGACGATCAAAATGCTATCTGAAGTCTGTTTTTTATTTTTTATTCTTCTGCATTCTTTAAAATTACTAAAATATTATCAAAAAAAAAAAAAAAAAACGAATATAAAATCTAATTTTCTACTTCATTTATGAAATATTTGCATTTTTTAGTGTGAAGGTATTATGAATTTATACAGATCAATTAAAAGGTAGTATTACGCGTATAATGATATTATATTATATAGTTATTACAATATTTTCCATATCTTTTGCGATTTAACTTTATGCTTTTGAAATCGATTTCTGAAAAGATGTATTTTGAAAATTCCAAGAAATCTTAAATATAGGGAATTGAATAATAATTTATTATAATGCTATTTAATTATTGGTATACGATCATCAATGCTATATGTTTTTTTTAAAGACTTGCAGAAAGATCATAGTTGAAACATGATTCAAGTTGAATCATGAAACTGATAGTCTAATTATTTCTAAGTTTATGTAACTTACATATATATAACTTTTCTAAATTTAGTATAAAACTAAAAATAACCATTGATAGGGCAAACACACGTGGCTTTTTGTTTAGCTTTACCAGAACGCTCGCTGCGTGCCACCCAAGTTGTATACAAAAGACACCTGTTATCCCGATCTTGGCTCATATCGCAAATCAGGTGATGTTATTGGTCACCGACATTCCCCACTCATAATTAGGACACTCCCAATTAGCCAGGAAGAGAATTGAGCTGAGTCACTTTCTTCCCTACCGTACAACCTTTCACGCTGAGAAGATTGACTACGTCAATTGGTAGTCAATTGGTACAGACTAAAATTGTGATCCAACGTCGGATACGATACTAGCAAGACACAGCTCTCTTATAAAACATAGCGACCGTCTAATTATCCATCGCGAAAACGTTGTCCGGCAATAACACTTAGGAATTTTTAGTTTTTCGGATAGTTTTCACTATTTGTATTTATATTATTATAATTATATTAATATTATATTTATATTATATAATTATAATAATTTTTATAGTTATGTAATGTTTCGCATGAATGCAAATTAAAATGAAAATTGTTTATTTTTATCATTTCGGAATATTTATTTAATAAGTTTCTGATCTGATATATTTATCATTATTTTGTAATGTGAAAGAAAATCTTCCTAGAATAAATAAAGAACTACCGATCAAGATAAAAATTCAATTTTATTTTTGTTTTAATTGGTTACTAATTTCCTATTTTTCTAATATCGTCGTTTCTCACAAATAACTGATGTATTTAAGATAGTTCTTGAAATGAAATTGAATATTTTTTAATTTTCTGATATTTGATTTTCCATTTATGGCGTAAATTTGTAGTCTGTACATCCATATTGATTTTATTGTAGTTTTATAAGTCAGAAGTTTATGTATGTCTAATTTGGATTTTCTCGAACCATTTTTTATTTACTTGACTTTTTCTTAAACTATAATCTATATGTTTCTTTCTGTTTAATTTGCTATCTAAGTAGAGATCAAAATATATTTAACAGATTTTGTTTGGATGAATTCTGAATTTTGAAAACCGATTTTGGAAATTGGTTTCTTACTTACATAAAGGTGAACATTTATTTAAATTTAATTTGATTTTATTATCTTTTGTCCAATTTTCAATCTTTTTTAAATGATTTTGCAAATTTCTTGTTACATTTTCGATATTTTTGAGTATAAAATATAACATATTGTCTACAAAAATATATATTTCGATATCTGTTTCGATTGGTATATCAGCAGTCAAAAGAATAGAGCATACATCCAAAAATATTATCTTGCGGTACTCCGGTATAAATCTTTTTAAATGATGAAATATTGTTGATCTTGATATAGAAGTATTTGTTTGAAAGATTTGAAGAAGCAATTGTGTAGATATTAATATAGATATTAATTATAAGAATTAGTTATAATTTTTTTTATTAATCCTCTATGCTAAACTTTATTGAATACTTTTCCAACATCTAAAAAAAGCAGTATTTACCTTTTTCCATGATGAGGATTATTTTATTGACTATTCTGTGTATTTGTTCTATTGTGTTGTAGTTTTTTCTAAATCTAAATTGATGGTCTGGGATTAATCGATTAATGATAATTTCACACATTAGTTTCTTATGAATGGTTTTTTCTATTATCTTAGAAATAATTGGAAAGAGAAATATATATATACGAAAAAAATAATTTAGGATTTTTTTTGTTACTGCAATAGTATCATTTTTGCACATTTTTAAATTTATGAAAAATATTCTATTCTAAATAGCTCCTATTACGTTAGTCAGTGCAGTTAGGTATCTTAGGTGTTTATCTAGAAGTTCTTTTAATATCTTTATCAATCGTTGTTATGAGAGCCTGATTTTGTTTTTTAATTTGTTTTTTATTATAGCATATATTTCTTCGTTTTTTATTGCTTTTTAGTTTTGTAGGATAAAACTATGGCATTGAAGAATAGTCCATTCGTAAAAATTTTTTATAGCTAATCCGCTATAGCTTCTATTTCCTCTATTCTTTTGGATTTTGTCCAATTTTTGTTTTTGTTTTTATACATTAAGACAAAGGAATTCCTTGAACTATCCTCAAATCATAATTCTATAATCTTCGAGCTTAATCAAAATATTACAACAGATGAAAAGTCTGAACACTTACGAATATTATTACAGATAATAGTATATAGTATATAGACAAATTACAAGAGTTCATTAAACAATAATATAAATTACAAAATGCATAGATGCAATCTTTTGGATGAAACTATTTTTAATTGATTTTTTATTATAAATAACGTTTAAGATTATTTGTTCTGAAATCTCAATAACTACTTCGTATTGAAATCTCACTAGTGCTAAAAATTTCGTATTATAAGTATTCAAAGAATTTTTATATTTTTCCTTAATTATCCTATGTCTTGGTGAACAATAAACCAATGAGATGTTAATACTGTAAAATGTTCATTTTCAAGTGGATAGTAATTTTATTTTTTTATTCTATATGAATTTATTTGTTACTTTTTTAACTAGATAATTGATTAAAATTAATCAACGCTTAATTTTTCGGGATCTATTATTTTAATAAAAATGGGAGGAGATGTAGGTTTAGTGATTTCAACTTTCATTACTCAATCCAGACTCGATACTATTTGGCGATTGAGAATCATCCAATTATCCCATACATTTTCTTGTTGTCTTATAATTTTGATTTTTGTTCCTGAATTTCTTTTTGTTATTTTTGAATTATATATGAATTACATATTTCTTTTTTTTTCATGTATTGTTTTAGTTTTTTTTTTTATTACTCCATATTTTTTTTCGCATCTGAGTTAGAAGTATATCTTGATTGGCTTTCATCTGACATTATTGGAATTATTTTTTCTTTATTAAAAAATATTCAATTCATTACTCTGTACTTTTAATGCACTGAATTTATTACCTATACTATATCGAAATATATAGATATATCGAAATTAGTATTATTTGAAATTATCATTCGTGACTTCGAATCGTTACCACTTCTGTTATGTTTTCTTTATGTTCGCTCTGATTGACGTTTAAGACAAGAATGATTAACTAAAACTGAGCTTCAACTTTGATAAACTATGTAGCTGAACGTCAATTTCTAAAAAGAAGAATCCTTAACTAATGATTTCTATGATGCAATTATATTCGCCTCATGGCAGTTGATTTCTAGTTTATTTTTCACACTCTTTTTCGTTATTCATGATTTTTTTATTCCGTATTTTTTTTTTTTAATTATCACAGGATCATCATTTTTAATGAGATAGAAAAGGAATTTTAAATTCTTTATTTGATTTTTTTTTTATTTTAATTTATTGCTTTATATAAATGGTTCAAATTCAAAACGAGATAATCACCTAAATAAAATTGACTTAGATTGAAATTGTCATATCAATAGTTATATTATTGCTATGTGTATATAACTTAATTACTTTAGCTTGTAACAATACATTAGTAATACGCTTATATTATTGCAAATTACACATAGTAATAGATAATGTAAGAATATAAGTTTAATTAATAATTGAAACAAAATAATTTTTTAAAATTGGATCAAATGATTTTAATTATTTTTAAAATGAAAGAAAGAATAGTTTTATATAATAAATAAATAAATTAGAAAAAATTGAAAAAAGATTAGAATTACAAAAAAAAAAATATATATATAAGTTGTTTTTTTACAAGCTTTTTATTTGAGCCTATAATGAAAATTTGAAATATATATTTTACAAATTTTTATCAATTATATCAAAATCGATTGATGCAAAAACAAAACATTAAAAAATATAAAAATCTTTAAATTTATTACGAAAATTTTGAAAAATTATAGTTTTCACTATTTTTAATTATTTATAACGTATGGCATCGATTTCAATGAAAAATTTTCAATATGTATATAACTAATATAAATTTACAAAATATATGTTTTTATTATAAATTCAAATAAAAATTAGTAAATTATTTATTATTTTTTCCATGATTCTAATTTTTTCAAAAAATTTTTTATGCTTCATGTAGTAAATTAATTCTTCTAATTTTTTAAAGAAATTCAAATAATTCGGTTCAATTTTAAAAGAGTTATTTTATTTTAAAGAATATACTTTTTTTTATACTTTATTTTAATTTTATTTACTACTTTATTCAATAATTATTTTTCTTCTTATAAATATGTACCAACTTTGCAAAGAATGGTTCGCATAATTCTTTTTTTCTCCAGAATTAAATGTTAATGTTGGCTGGTTATGTCATGGTGAACAATAAATAAAAAATATACGGATTTAGCTGAATGGATATATTTTGGTCATATGTGAATGCACGTATCGGGCGACAGAACAACAACTGAAGATCGCGTATCGAAGATAAACAAAAGGATACCAACTATGGAATAGTAACATTGCTAGCAACGTTCAATAATAAAATTATATATAAAATAATATAAAATTTCAGCGAACTTTATATTCTATAATACTCTCACTAAAAGTGAACTGAAATTTGTTTAATGTATGTATGTTTATTATGTTCGTCGTAATTCTGTATGCCTGCTATATTTTCGATACTCTTAATATTTAATCGATTTCTTTGTATCTCAAATACTGTTCTTCTCAAAGGTTTTGTTAGCAGGTCTGCTTACTACTCCTCCGATGCTATATGTTGCAGAAAAAACTCTTTCTTCTTGAATTTGTCTCGTATGAAATGATAACGCACGTTAATGTGCTTGCTTCTCCGATGAAATTCTGGGTTTTTAATAAGCTTGATAGCGCTCAAATTATTCACGTAAAGAGTCGTTGAATATAAATAGATCATTGATCAAACTTTTCATCCATATGATTTCTTTCACGATTTGACTTGCTACTTGGCTTCGGTAGTCAATAAAGATACTGTTCGTTGTCGTGTTAACTCCCAAGCAATTGCGGAATCGCCTAATACAAAACCAGTAGACTTCCTAGTTTCAGTATCTCCGGCATAATCTGCATCGCTGAATGCTTTAATATGGCTATCTTGTTCGGTTGAAAAATGAATGCCATATTTTGTTGTTCCCTTTAGATACTTGAAAATTCTTTTTACCGCGTTTCAGTGAATTTTGTTCGATTTTTCCAAACATTAACTGACTTTGTTCACATGCAAATGTAATGTCTGGTCTAGTGCTTACTGACAAATACATTAAACTTCCTATTGCTTGTCGGTATGGGAACTCTGATTCCTCCTTGTGCCCATTTTTATGATCCTCCACGCACAGTTAGTGGTGTTGCTGGGATCGCTATTTGCTATTGCGTTAGCATTTTCCATACGAAATCGCTGTAAAATTTTATTAGTGTAAATCTCTTGATACAAAAATATAGAACTGTCTGCTAATCGCTCAATCTGTAATCCTAGATACATCTTTATTTCATTGGATGTTACTTCAAATTCCATGGAGTTCAATAACTTTCTTATGGATGACTGGTTCGTTGCGCTAATTAATCGATGTGTTAGAATCAATCGGTCCCGATCGTCTTTGTAAATATGCAATGGTCTGCGCTGGTGGGTTTGAGATGCTTTTTCAGTACTGCTGTAAAATGATGATTCCAACATCTTGATGCCTGCTTCAGACTATATAAACTACGATTTAATTTACAAATACGGTTAGTTCCATCCTTGTATCCCTTTGGTTGTTGCATATAGATGACCTCGTCGAGTTCTGCGTGAAGAAAAGCTGTTTTGATATCAAATTGTTGTAAGTACATTTTGTTCGAAGCTGTAATAGATAAAATAGTTTTTATTGAATCAAATCTAGCTACGGGACTAAACGTTTCATGATAATCAACTCTAACAGTTTGTTTGAAACCTCGAGTTACGAGTCTTGCCTTGAATCATTATATGCTTCCATCATTATTCATTTTCAGTTTGTATGTCCATCTATTATCTATAACTTGATGATCTGATGGCGGATTTACTAATGTCCATGTTTGAGTTCTTCTCAATGAATTGATTTCATCATGGCTTCTTTCCATTTGATCACATTACTATATGTGATTGCGTCATAGTCTTCTGATTCATGATGTTCCGTGATTACAATGTTTCCGTATGTGACTCTGTCTAGTCGACGTATCTTATTTCTGTTTCTCAAACGCCAATTTTGCTCGTATTGATTTTTATTTTCTGTATCGTCTGATTCTTCATCTGAATTCATCTGTTCGTTGTTTTCTGATTGAGTAACGTTTTTCAATTCAATATCTATTTCTGTTGCGTCGTCTTTCTGATATTCAATGCTTATGATATTTGACTCTGATTCCCATTTTTCATTTGAATTGATTTCGTAGTACTGATTTGTAAATTTTATATCTCTACGTATTTTGATTTGTCCTCTTTCAGGAAGCCAAATTCGGAATCCTTTTGTGTTTTCATATCCAACGAAGATGCCTTTTTCGGCCTTAACGTCCCACTTTTGTCTCCTTTCTTTTGGGATATGGAAGTATATCTTTTCCCCGAATGTTCTGAGATTTAAGATGTTCGGTCTCTTCTTGAGCCACAGTTCAATGAGTTCAATGTTACTCCTTTCTCCCTGGTTCCTGTTCTATTTAAAGTATAAACAGTGTAATTGACTGCCTCGACTCACATTTTGATTGGCAGTTTTCCTGCGTGCAAGGACGTTCTAGCCAGATCAACTACGATTCTGTTTTCCTGTTCGGCGAAATCATTCTGTTCTGGAGTAAATGGTACCGTTTTCTGATGTATAATACCATATCGATATGTTAATTCTTCAATTTCCCTATTGACAAATTCAAGACCGTTATCTGACCTGAAAATTTTTATTCCTTTTTCTAAATGTTTATCGGTTTTCTTAAAGAAATCCTCTAGACATCGTGGTATCTCTGATTTGTTTTTGATAAAATATAAACTTCTCCAATGACCGTAGTCATCTTTCATCATTAAGAAATATCTAGCACCTCTAAGTGAATTTTTTTGCATTGGACTTGAGAGATCTGCATAGATGAGTTCTCCAATACGTTTAGATTTTGTATTGATTTTCAGGAACGGTAATCTGTGCATTTTTTTTCCTAGAATGCAATTTTCGTAGCAAACTTCCTGATCTTTAAAAATGATGTTCTCAGATTTCTCAGATTTTAAAATTTTCTTCACATGAGCCATTCGCTTATGCCAGGAGAAAAGAGAATTACATACTGCCATATTTGCTTGATGCTCATCTGCAATGACTTTAAATTTCATTATGAACAACTTACCTTTTCTTTCTCCCATTGCAACGATATTTCCATTCTTCATGAATTTACATATTTTGTCATTTGTCCGAATATTGTTGTAATCCTTTGTCAAGAGTTACACTCGCCGAGAAAAAATTAAAGCTCAATTCTGATACGTGAAGAACATTACTGAGATATTTTCATACCCATTTCTTTCCATTAAAAGCAAAAATATCAATATTTTCTGATCCAATTGCTTGAATATATTTTCCATCATCTATCTTAATTCTCTACTGTATGGAATTTTCTATATGATGAATTCGCGACAATTCGACATATGCTCAGTCGCACCCGAATCTAAATGCCATGCATCACTGGATGCTTCTAAATTATATTCTACAGACATAGCTTCGATAAGTGTCTCTTCTTTTCTTCCAATATATTTTTCGTTTGATATTGTCACTTTTCGGTTTCGGCATTCCTTGATCTAATGTCCTGGTTTGTGACAATAATGACATACGCCTGGTCTGGAATTATCTTTCTTAAAATTTTTCTTATGTTGATGCTTATTTGCAGCAAAAACGACATTCTCTGTCCTTTCTTCGGTTTCTGTCCTCGTTTCCTCAAAGGTGAGCCTTGAAATAAGATTTGTGAGAATTCTTTCATTAGGTTGAGTCGATTTCCACGCGCTAACGAAATGTCTGAGTGACGGAGGTAATGTCATGAATATTTCAATGATAATCATTTGATTTGGAATTTTCTCACCCAAAATTTGCAATTGATGTGCAAGGTTCTCGATTGTTGCAACAGCATGTGCACATTAGCATTACTTTTGTTTATAAACAGATTTCAATTTTTCTCACATATCCTTAGTGATTATTTACAATTAATAATATGTAAGAATGGTTTTTCATCTACCGATGTAGTGATTATGCGTTGAGCTGTACTATCGAGTTTTGTCCAAGCAGCACGTGCTCGATTCGCCTCCTATCATCTCTTGGTGCGGGAAAAACTGATTCATCTGTAACTATTTCTCAAGCACCACAGAATTTCAAAGTAACGCGCACTTGAAATTTCCATGAAGGCCAATTCTCCAATCTTTTCAGCTTATTGATACGAATAGTTTGTTGATACGATTAGGGTTATGTTTTCACGTTTGCTCGCGGCCGGTTATTTAACCCATGTGGTTTTTCAATTCAACTATACTTTACTTGATTATTTATTGTTTTTTTCGTAATCTGGTCTCATAACCTGTTGGTTCATTATAAGATGAACAATAAATAAGAAATATACTGATTTAGCTGAATGAATATATTTTGGTTATACGTGAGTGTGTGAGTGTCGAGCTATAGAACAACAATTGAAGATCACGAATCGAAGATAAACAAAAGGATGCCAACTACAGAATACTAACACTGCTAGCAATGTTCAATAATAAAATTATATATAAAATTTCAGTGAAAATTTCATATCCTATATATTATAATTAAATTATAATATTTATAAATATAAATATTATATTATATTATATTTATTATAAATATAAATATGTGATAAATATATATGTAATAAATATATGATATTTTTTTCTTTCGAATTATATTTTGAATTCATTTTTCGTAATTTTTTTGATCGATATTAAAAAAACCGAACGATTTCGCTACGTAAAATATAATTTTTAATGTAATCTTGTTTTTAATATTAATCGTATCTTTTTAATCACTCAGTATTCGTATTCCTTTTTGCTAAAATTATGGCATACTTAACCAGCATTGTAATATTTATCTTTAATATTTATGAATTTTATGTTAAAAAATTCTATGTTGTTAATTATGCATTGATTCGTGACACTCGAGTGAATATATATATTAAAAATAATTCTTAAATTTAAATAAAAATATAATTTGTTTTTACATTTTTGTGCTTTTTCTATCTCTCCAAGATTTGTATTTCGTATCTTTTTTTTTTTTTTTTGCATATCAAATCTTTTGATGATGTTCCAAAATTCATTCTTCAAAAATATTTCACATTTATATGTAAATGTATAATACATATATATATTTACAAATGTAATGTACAAGATCGTAATAATGTTTTGTAAGAAAATATTTGAATTAATAAAGTTTACCAGCAAAAATATTTTTTAAAATAAGTTTGGCAGGAATTCATAACCCTATTTTCTTATAAATCATTAAAATTTTAATATAAATTCTAGTATTTCTCATTTTTTTTGTTATTCGAGTTGAAGATTTAACTTGATTTAAATCTATAGTCAAAAAAATCTTTTTCGCCTATAGAATTTTATGCTAAAATATTTTAAAATTCCTTAATAAAGGAATTTTTTTATGGTATTATATATTAGGCGAAATGTAATATGAAATATAATATATATTGTCAGTTTTTATACTTATAAAATTATTGTATGTTGCGAAACCATCTTTTTTATAATTGATTATTCTTTTAAATGACATTTCTTCGGATACCAATAATTCAGATTTTTTATCTAAAAAATTTGTAGGATTCTGAAATAATCACAATATCAATATTCAGTTCTATGCCAGTTTAGAGCAGAATATCTTGCGCAAGTATACATTTATTTATTTCATTATTTATTAAATTTATTCATTTTTCATCCATATCATATCGTTTTCAGAATTTTCTTCTATAAACAATATTTAGAAATATTATAATGTGTCGTAGTCTGAGATTATTAATGTTTTAAAAACAGCAAACTGCAGAGCATTTCCTTAATTGTCTGATTTCTGGCTCTATTTTTTAAATTTTCTTCTGCAGATTTAAAAGATTATAATCTAAAGAAATATAAATAATAAATCTAATATTATGATATATTAAATTACATTATTTTTAACATTATTTTAATTTATATATTATATTTGTTATTGTTACTTTTAATTGCTATTGTTTATTTTTATTCTTCTCTTTTTTTTTTTAGAGTAACACAATTGAAGCGAACTGTATTCCTAATTAGGTATTCCTCATGGAAAATATTAACAAGTTCAAAAAATATAAAAAAAAATGTAAAATTTAAATTTAAATTAATAAATTTTTTTCACTAGAAACTGTATAAAGTAAATAATTGACAGATATTATTTAACAGTATATAATAATATATAATATATATAATATATATAATAATATATTTTCTTATTATAAATTATATAAAATTATTATTATTACAAAACAATATTATTTATGTATAATTTATATGCGAAAAATAAATTGATAAAAAATAATTTAGAAAATAAAATAAAAATTAAAATTTCAGAAAGTATTCGATTGTTTATGATTTCTTGGAATCTTTAATTGGAGTCTAACATATTTTTTATTAATTTAATAATTAGCCTATTTTATACACTTTTGATAATATTCTTTAGAATAAGATTTTATTATTTTTATAATTCGTCAATTTTTTTATTTAGATGATACATAACTGCTCGATAAGATTAAGATTTACTACACTTTATTCTAATCACGGCAACAAATACAACATATTATTTTCATTAAAAAAATTTTTTGTAGCTTTATTGATATGTTTAGGATCGTTGTCCTATTTAAAATAAATGAGTCTTTGATGTTCATTTTTTCAACTGATTATATTAAATTTTCTTGTAGAATATTCAAATATTTATTTCCTGTTAATATACTTTCTATAAATTATAAATTACATGCAATTAGCGAAAAGTAGTTTCCCATGTTAATATTGATTCATCTTCGTATTTAATGATTGGAATGATTAATTAATGAATAATTAGTGATTAATTTAAAGCTTTTCCGGACTTTTCTCAATATAAATTTTCTTTTCTTTTATTCAAACCAAGTTCATCATTAAATATAATCAAATTTTCCCAAAACTTTATTTATTTCATTCACAATTTATTTGGTAAATACCAAATATATAATCTTTATATTCTAATTCAAATTTTATTCGTTGTTTTGCAATTTTCATTATATTATTCTTATTATATTCAAGTCCCAGATTTTATATTTGATTTTCTTCTCTTATCTTTCATTAATTTAATTTTTATAAGTTTATGAATCCGTTGTTTTGTCATTTATTTTTCAGATAGTATTCATTAATCTTTTACTAATTATTTTAACAAATATATCTGGTTTTATTTTTTCATTTTCATCCACTTAATAGAAGAGATTCTTTTCCAAAAAGAATTGCATTATCCACTTATTATTTATTACCTATTTTCTTCTGAATTGCAATTTCAGATTTATAAAAGATATCTAATTCAGGAAAGAACGGTCTATTGTAATAATTATTTTCCATTATTATTCTCTATAAATCTTAATTTATACTTTGGAATAATGAAATTTTCTTTTTAATTTTGTCTTTTTATCTTCATAATCAGCTTTTGCGAAGATTGATTCATCAATGATTTTTTTTTTTGATGACTCTCTGATTTCTTTAGAATTCAAATTTAGAAAATGTTTTCCTCAGAGAATTTCAAAATATTTTAATAAGAATTATCTTAATTTATTAAATTTTGCTTTTGAATTTGAAAATTCAGATCTTGATTTCGAATATATTCTAACAATAAAAATCAGCAATAGCTTTTTCCAAAAATATATTGGAAAAAATAATGGACTATTCGAGCAGTTTTATATTATATTAAGAATGTTGAGCAATCATTGCTCTATTTTAATATAATTAAAACTTAATATAATAATAGTTATATTTTCAATTTATATAACAAAAAATTAAAACCAAAAATTGAAGTAGATAATACGCATCGCAAGTAACTTTGCTGGATTTCGATGAATTGACTTTTTATCTTCGAGAATATTTTGAAGTGTTTTTTTTAATTTTTTTGAAAGTGCATCGATTGACTAGAAATAATAGTTTGATCAACTTATGGAAAATTATATCCTTTTCTGTGCGTTTTTTGAGCGTGGTATCTCTTGAAGAAAGACCTACCGAAATACCTAAAATCACGTGAAATCGGATTTTTCGAAAAAAATCACAATGTTTTTTTCAGGAAAGGTTTACTTCGAAGTATCCAATGTCATGTAAGTTATTACCACATAATGGAAATATGAAGTTAATAATATAATATTTTCTTTGTTATCGATTCCAAATATGTACTCTCATAGCTCTAAGATAAAAGTCCTATATGATTACATAATCAAAATAAGGCATTGTTAACTAATAAGAAAATGATTGAATATAATTGCGATTATTTAAATCGGCAGAGACAGAAATTAATGATGGAAAGTTAATAGCTTTTATTTGATTAACAAAAAAGGAAAAAGATTTCATATGAAAACAATTTCCTATTAATTATCCTATTGATATTGAAATTTGATAAATTTGACCGTTAACTTTTATAGTTCTCCAAAATTAAAGGATCAAGAAATATTAAATATCAATTAATATTATAGTTAGCCGATTAATAATGACTATTTGTTTATGATATTTAAATATCTTTTCTTTTTAGCACTTACTATGTCATATTATTGAATAGAGATTATATCGCATAAAAAATCATTGCATCGTGACTAAAAACACACTTGTAATCAAATTTTGCTACTTTAATATGCATTGCACGAGTCACAAAGCATACAAAACATATAAATACAAAACATACATACATATAAATAATCTTGATTTTTATGCGATTTCGGTATAACTTTTCGGATCACAAAAATTAATATCGATGAAAAATCAATATTGTATAACGCACTGATCAGACAGGTCAGACTTATTCATATATCTTTATCGTCATATATTAATACATTTCGCAGCTTATTGAAATACTTACATACGTAAACAAGTATTTTATGTATTTATGCAATATTGCGAATTACATTTCGTTTTTTTAAATCCAAAATTTTTGTCATACAATATTAAACATTATATGCTTTTGAAAATTATTAATGATACATCTGTTTGATGCTTGCTCTTCCTTATACTACTTAACTTTGTTTATACATTTTTGATATATTAATTATTTAACAACTAATTAATTTATAATTATTCACATAATAATAATTTATTATAAAATATAATACAATATGATATTTTTGAGAAGAACATAGAACAATATGTCCGTTTCACTTTATGACCGATATAAGATTTAAATCGATATTTAATTTATTATTAATTAATATTATTAAATATTAAATATAAAATTTAATAATTAAATAATTAAATAAAAATATTATTAAATATAAAGATTTAATTTCAATGATAATTTATGTTCTGCCGTCTTCTGTCTTTCACGTTCGTATTATTCATATCTCATTCAATTTAGTAGTAGTGTACATCATGATATTTGGAATAATATAATATGTTTGGAGATTTAATAATTTCATTCGATAATCTACTTTATATTTGCAATATTCTATTATTATTAAAAGGACACAAGATTTTCTATCAATTGATCAACTGTTTTAATTCTTGAATTTCTCTTGAATAACTCTTGAATATTTATATTTTTCTGAATTATAATGTTTGCTTAGCTCTATAAATTTTTGCATTTTTAATAGCCTAATAGATCGTTTTTCTTTGATATTATATTTAAAATGCAATATGCAAACCTATTATATGCATTAAGCGATTATAGAAGGAGAATCAATCATCCATTCATTTGTCGCAATGCAAATAAATAAATTCATTGTCGGATTTCAGATTTCAATCAATCAGGAATAAAGTTTCGTGCTTAGTCAACCACTATATATATCCGAAAAATTATAACTTATTTTGTATAAATTTCTGCATAATTGTGCTTCGTAATATCAAATTTGCATTATGTATGTTCGTATTCATCGATTGAATATTAGCGATTTAATGGGAAAGATTTTAGGTATGTAGAGAAATTTAGATTTAAAGCATTATTATTGAATCAGCTCAGAAAATAATATATGTTGATGATTAATATAATTTGATGCAAATCATATTATTAAATAATTTAAATAAATAAATAAATAGCGCTAAACTTAATTATGGGAATGTTATTGATTTTAATAAAGCAATATGAGATTTTGATTAATGGACCACAATTCTCATGTTTATCAGTCAAGTGTAGATATGCTATATGTTCGCTCGTTCGCATTATAGAAATTGTGTAATTGAATGAAATTAGATAATTTTATATACAATGTTTACTTGAATATCTCTAAGGTGTATAATAAATGTAAATGGCGACGATATGTGAATCATTCAGTATGTATTTTCATCATCACTGATTTGTCACTATGCTATTTTCAATTTCTACAATTTTTTTTGAGATTATTGAATTATAAATTTAAATAAATCGAAAGGATCGAAAAGATTGCTATCTGGAATAGAATTTTGCGTTTAAAAATATCTGATATCTTTGATAATATATATCATAAATAAACAAAAATTCTTCAATACTAACTGTGACATATCTATTAGGATGATTCCATTTCAGACATATTATAAAGAATCATATTTCAATATGCAATGTTTATTCTTTAAATATGCTGTTATTTTATTAGATTATATATCATAATTTTATTTTATAATTTTACAATTTTTCGAATGCATAAAGCATCGGAAAAATTAAAAATAAAATATTCATTCAAATTAATGCTATTAGCATGCATCATTATACAAGATAGATTTTTCGGCAATGATTCCCTTGAACGTTTAATCAATATTCAAAATATATTTATTTTATGAATTTTTATTTATATTATCTATTATATTATTCCACCATATAAATGTTTCGTTCAAATCATATACTAATTGTTGTTACAAAATAATAATTTCAATAATATTCGCCAAAAACAGATTATATTGAAAGGATGAACGCATTGTATTGCCGTCACTACACATCACTTTTTATTTGTACTTAAATTGTGCAATTGAAATCTTTATTTTTGAATATTAAATTTATTGTATGAAGTTTCATTTAAGAAGTATTGAATCTATATATGCAATTCTAAAATTCTAAAATTACTAATAATATTTTTGATAATTGTTGCAGCGTAAAGTATAGAACTTAAAGTTAAAATATAAAATCTTTGAAATAGCAATATTTTGCCTTAAATAAGTATTAATTTTTCGACTATTAAAATTACAGAATATATACTTTTTAATACTAAAACTTAACGTGATTTATTATCTTATTTTTACGCTTGTCTTTGTAATCATTTGGTCACTATCTGAGATGATTGTTACGTAATGATTGTATTTGTCATTTTTCCAATTTTTAATCATCTTTTAGTCTGTTCAATTTCTCTCCCTCTAATCAACATACACGAATAATTATCTCCAAATGATTGGCCAGACAAACAGACTTTTTTTGCTAAAATTCAAATTGTAATAAATTTTTGTGGAATAAACATCTATTTTCAAGAATAAACACAACTTTTAATACGCATCTTTTTATTTTATCCGAACTATTTATTCAATTTCAAAGAAGTTCAATCGTATTAATTTATAAGCTATATCAAGTAAGATCAGAAATCATGTCGCAATAATCATCTTTATATTAAGAAGATTTTAGGTTTTAGGTTTTTTTTTACAATGAATTATTTGCCTTAAGCAATTTTATTTATTGATTTATTATCGATAATTTCTATAAAAATTCGTTCGTAATTTGATATTTTTCTTAAGATTCATAATAATTTCTTATACTGATTCGATATATTCTTTATTTTCTAACTACAAACTTATATTAAATATATTAATATTACATTATAAACATTATACATTAAACATATTAAACATTATACGTGAGACACAAACATTGACCGTGCAATTTTCTTTGAATTATTATAATGCCATACTTTTTATGTAGAATGAGATAAAATGATGAAAAAAAAAAAAAAATCATATATTAAGTTTTTTCAAATCATTGTAAAAAAATTTTGCTTTAAAAGATTGTCTTTTTTATTCATAAAAATTTAAAATTTAAAAAAAATTTCTTTATTTTTCATTTGTTAATTAAGAATAAAAACATATCTGAAAAAAAGATTCTGAAAAAAAAAATTTGAAGTATTCAAATGACTAAATGTCTTTATACACGCTCTTCTATTTTAAATCTTTTGCATCTTTACTTATGAGAAACTTATTTATAACACTGTTATCTAAACATTTATAACACTATTAATAACATGGAAACATTAAAAAATTAAATTATTAAATATTAAAAAAATTTATATAACCCACATTTCTTAAGATTTTTGATATTCATTAACTTGATACAAAACATGTAATAACATATTATTGTAAACCATTTTCAATTTTTTTTATGTAAATATAAAAAATATAAATATAAAAAAGAAATTTATGTTTTAGAAAAGAAATATTTTTTGAATTTTCTAAAAAGATTCCATCTTAATAAAAAAAAATTTATCTCAAAAAAAGAAATATTTATTTATAGACTTATATAATACTTTTTTATTTTAGAAACAATAGAAAATAACTTTTTTTTAATTTAATCAAAATTTGGCTATTAATTTTCATGATATTTTGTATAAATATTAGAATATAATTATTAAATTTGAATATAAATTAGAGATTTGAATAACGATTATTATTCCGCTAAATTATTATTAAGAATTATGCTTAGATTGCTGATGTTTATATAATGCATATTTTTATAAGAAATAGATATCCAAAAATCTAATAAAATCAAAAATGTTGACTTATTTAAAACGTGATAACTTTTTTAAAATTAGATGCAATATCTATAATGAATTATTTTGAGAAATTGGAAGAATCATTTTAATAGATATAAAAAAAGTTAGTTGGAATCACAAAAAAAATAATAAGATAAAATAATCATTTCTGACAACTTTTTTAAACTTTTCTTGACAAATTTAATGAAAATTTAAAAAAAATATAGTTTATACATTGATATCAATTATATTAAAAATTTTACTAAATTGGTTATCTATAAATTATAATTAAAATTAATAAAAATTATTTCTCACGAACTTCGATATAAAATTTTAATATTTTTTTATGTTTGTTCTTTCAACGTATTTAAATGAAGATTTCAATATACCACATATTTAAACAAATGTGAGATACCTTTAAATGGTATTTCAGACATCAAAATATATAAAAAAAGTTCACATACGTATATTCTGCTCTCAAAGTATGCAGACATGAATGATCAAACTCTGCGTAATTCATAAATTTAAGTGTATGTCTTCCCACATCAATTAAACAATACGAAAACAGACAAAATTTATTTTTTTTATTTTTTAAATATATATGTGGAGAATTGTGTTCCAGACTACAAACAAATTTCAAGTTTCTTAATTAATTATTTCGAATTTGGAAATAGCTATTAATGATAACTTAAAAAAAAACAATTAAATCACCATGTAAAATTTTCATCACAACAATTTTCATGGTAAAATGATAGTTCAATTCAATCCAACAAACAAGCTTTATCAGCAACAGTAAAAAACGTAAGATTGAATTGAAAGAAACACATATATAAAGATAAACAATTTTACTATTTATTTTACTACAAACAAATTCGGATTATTAGATTCTATCAAAGAATTTATAGAAAGTATCAAAATGTTAACAAGTTGTAAATCGATTCTCCTTCTATCAATCTTTCTTCATAATATCATCTAAATCCAAATAATGACCAATTTTTTTTAGAAAATCGTAAAGAAAGATAAATGTAAACTAAAAAAAAAAATAATCAAATAAAAATTTCACCGTTTAATTACTAGATAACGATAAATTTCTAGGAAATTAAAAATATCTTTAAAAATATATTAGTATATTATGTATTGTATTATATAATGTATTGTAAATTTAAAAGAATCATATCTTATCCTTCTTTATATTAATTGTAATCAATTAATTAATTGTAATTATAGAATTAATTACACATATATAAAGTATATTAACAATTTCAATAAAATAATAAACTAGAAATGAATAATAATTCCAAAAACGTTTGCAAAAAATACACAAACACAAAATACTAAATATTACAATATCTTAAAAATAATACTAAATCACGTTTAAAACTTACTATTAATATTATTTAGTCTGAATGTCTGTAAAACAATTGATACAAATAATAGATTTCAAAAGTATGTAAAGCAAATAAAGTCCAAAGTATTTCCTATATCTTTCTTTCCATTCTATATTGAAAAAAGAATGTATATCTACATATATTAATATTCGATCATTATAAAACTAACAAAGAAACATAAATAAGAAATTTTTATTTTCCTCGGAATTAAAAATTATTGTCTTAGAATTGGAATAAATTCTATAGATTGTATGTACTTAAACCTTTGCAATTCTGATATTACCAATAATAGATCCTTACCATATAATTAAATTATAGCCGTTGTCTATCACTTGTCACGCGATATAATAGTATAACATTATACTATTTAATTTTCATAAGAATCGGAAATATGGAAAATATTCGAGAAAAGGAAAAATTGTGAAAATATTCGATAAGACAAAAAAAAAAGAGAGAAAAAAAAATAGCATTCAGTTGTGTGACTGTCGCACATGCGTTTAAACTTCATTAAAGAATGGACTTCGAAGGTAGTCAATATTATAACATTAATCGAATTCTTATGATTTGCGTTGGTCTTTGGCCTTATGAAAGAACAATATATTCAAAATTATTAAATATTTTCATCTTTTTACTTTTGAGCACTGGGATATTTATTCAGGTATTTCCTTTAATTGTTAGAATTATTAATAATGATATAATTGTAAATTGATTATTTTATTTTATTTAGATTAAAATAATAATTTAATTTTTTCAAGAAAAAAATTTTAAATACTTTAATTTTAGGCAATGTCATTCATAACGTTAAAAATGAACATGAATCTAATATTGACTTCATTATCCTATATCTCATGTACGTGCATTTGCATCATGAAATATTTCAGTTTTTTATTTTATATTAAAGATGTGAGTATAGAAATATAAATGAATATTACTTATTATATTGCTATCAAAATTTTGAATTATTTTATTGAAATTTTCATTCGAACTTTTTATTTTAAGAATCCTAAGATTCTATTTTTCACAAATATAGATAAAAGTTCTTTTTGATGAAATTAAAAAAGATTGGAACTCCTTAAAGAATATAGAAGAACTCCGAATCATTCATGAATACTCTAAAACCATAAAAGGAATAACAATATCTTTCATTAGTAAGCGAAAATTTTTCATTTTCTCTATAATCATTTCATAATTTTATATAACAGAAAATTGTCATGTTATTCAAATTATCATATTATTTAAATTCTTATTATATTATAAATATTAAAATATAAAATATTTTTAAAATTTTTTAAATTTCAATTAAATTATATGAACACACACTATATCAATTGCATTAAACAAAAAATAATATTAATCGTTCAAACCTAATCAAATATTAATTATCTGTATATCTGTATCATTTGCACATAATAATTATGAAAAACTAATCGAACGCTCGCAATATATTAGTCGTATTATACATTCATTTATAAAACATATTTTCGTAAATATCATTGTTTTCTTATCTAACATGTTAATATGAAAAAGTAATATACTATTTATTTTTATAATTATTAATAATTAATTGATAGTTTTATTTATATTTTCAAATGCATGAAAAGTGACATAGTATTTTTTTATTTAATATTTTTATATACATAAGATTTTCTTATTACATTGAACTTATAACAGTTATGATTTTTGTATTTTATTGTAGATATTTTTAAATATAACAACTGGTTAACGCGTAATATTATTACAGTTATTATCGTACCATTGCAATTGGTATTCTTCTTGAGTATATTCGGTAACAATATTTTAGATATTTTGATTCCTTTAAATCACACTCGCCCGCGGACAGTACCAATTATAATTGATTATTTCGTCGATCAACAAAGATTTTTCTATATTTTTGGTATGCATTTGAACCTTATTACCAGTTTCGGAGGATTAGGAATTATAGCTACTGAAACAATATCTATGGCTACGATGCAACATCTTTGTGGATTGTTAAAGATTACTAGGTAAAAAAATTAAACAACATAAATCTCATTAAATTAAAAAAATGAATTATTTATTTGAAATGACACAAATATTATTATTTTTATATTAATTATAGTATATATATATTTTATATTTTTTAGTTGAAATAATATATAATATATAATATAAATATATAAATTGAATAATTTGATATAGTTATTCATGGATTAACATTTTTTACTAAACATTAAATTGTTTTAAATTCGCTTTTTGAAATACATATTAATTATTAAATTTCTATTTCATATTTTCGGTTATTACATAATATTTACTTAATTTCAATTATTTTATTTATCTATTGTACATATGATTTCTCTTAGTTTTTTTTACAGCTATCGTATAAGTCATACATTTGTTGCAAACATACCAAGAGTATCTTCTGTAGAAAGAAATATAATAATTCGCAAAAAAGTGATGTCAATTGTGTATTTACATGTAAGAATCAAAAAGTTAGTATTCTATAATCATAAACAAGTTTTCTAAAGCATAATAATACTTTCTTATAATAATTTAAATTAATTTTTCGTATAATTAATTTGTAAAAAAATTAATATTTCGTTGTAATTAATGAAATTGTTTTTTTTTTTTGTTAAAGTTATATCAACTCCTTTCAAGAAAAAATAATAATGTCATATAACTTTTTAATGTTATTTGGTTTGATTGCATTTAGTATTTCTATGTTTGAAGTAAGTATCAAATATTTGATACAAATGATTAGTCACAATAATTGATAATCTTAATTATTTTTTATCTTAGCTTGTTAAATCAATAACATTCAAAACTGATACAAATGAATTAATTTCATCCCTATTCTTCGTAATTTGCTTTACTATTTATGGATTTATTCCTAATCATTTTGCGCAAGAGATAATCAATCACAGTTCTAATATTTTTATAGATGCGTGAGTATGTTTAATTCATCAATATGTTGAAGAAAGATTTTAATTTCTTAATCATTCATTAGTAATGAATTAATTTTAGATATAATACAGAATGGTATGAGCTCCCAGTGATAGAACAAAAATTAATATTGTTCATCATGCAGAACAATTTGAAACATCTTAATTTCGTGTTATTGGGTTCTATGGTTGCATCTTATCATGTATACACAACAGTAATGAAAATGATTAAAATAATAGTTAATTTCACTGTATGTGACTGTTTATCAAAATTAGATTATTTCAGATACTACGTACGGCATTTTCGTATTTTATGGTCATTTATTCTATGATTTAAAAAACTGATGAATAATCGTACAATTAAATTATGAATAAATATTTGAAAAAATATCTCTTATTCAAGTTTCAAGATATTGATCATATCTTAGCAAAAAAAGAAAACAAATGAAACATTAATAAACTAATATTAAAACGTAGTAATAAGATTATTATGTGATATATATTTAAAATCAATATTTTTTTCAACCAATAATTATGACTTTTTTTAATTTAATAATTGTGATTTTATTATTTTTTTTTATTCTAAAGATAAATTTTTGATTATGTATTTTATGGGAGAAGCAGTTTAATCATTTTGACATATATCATCAACCACAACTATTTTAAATAACTTTTCCTTATTGATTAACTTAATTGATAGTTTCTCTTTTGAGATATTTACAAAAAATAATTGTTATTACGTTAAATTTTCATGATGTCATAACTTATTTAATTCAATATCAATTTCATATTTATTTCTAAATTGTAGATATATAATTTATGTAAACATTATTTTTATATTTTTATTATTTGAAGATAATAATTAAAAAAATTAAAAATTTTTGATGAATCAAAAATCATTTTAATAAAATTAATTATATCAGTAAGTAAAAAAAGAAAAAAAAAATAAATTCTAACTAAAAAGGAAAGTTATATCCAAGAATAACGAAAACATAAGATTGATAGTTGTAAAACAAGAATTGAATTAATTAAAATATTGAAAATTACATATTTTTTTTATTTTCTTTATTTCAAATAAAAGATATATTGATTCATAAATTAATATGTTTTATTGTAGATATCTTTTGTAAGTAAATCTATCTTTTTTCGGAATTTTCATTAACAAATACAATAAAATCATTTTATATTATTATATATTCATACCATGTATATATATATATATAAATCTAAATCTATCTTATAGTATATTATATATCATTCTTCGAAAAAATGGTAATTCAATTTCATAACTGCTAGCATTGTTTTAAAAGAATTATAAAAATTATATAAAAAAGATAAAAAAAAAAAACGCAGGATAAAATGGAGAAATAATAGTCATAATGCACTAACATCGTTCGCATTGTTTCCATTTGTTTTATTGATTTTACAAAATTGTACGAAACAATGTTTAGTAGAACGATATCTCATAACGGTGCACTTTCGATGTAAAAAACGATGTTGCAATAAAGTTCGGATCTTATTTTTTTTATATAATTTTCATCTATTCTTAAAAGTCTTATAAATAGATAGAATGATAACATATTTATGTAATATTTTTGAAGAATTAATCCAAAACAAATACACAAGTATGCAAAAATTGGTTAAAAAGTTTTAAGTGATATTTAATAATATCAATATTAACTACTTATTTATAATTATATTTATAATATAATTATAAATATATTATTTATATTATTTATAATTATTTATAATAGTTTACTTTATTTAATTATAATTGAAATTTACGTTAGACGAAGCGATAGAAATATTTCTATTTCTATTTGCTACTTAGTTTCCACTTCGCTTTATCTTCAATTATTAATTATGATTTAATAATACTGACGTTTTTGTAAATCAAATTTTATGTATTATCCGAAAGAATGATATCGGACATTGAGAAAAAAGAATCATAAAAATGGATCATGCGAAATTTGTTATTCACAAAATCATTTTTAATTCCAAGAATATAATATTATAACTTACAAATAGTTGGAAATTATATGAGATAGTATTATGAACAACTAACTACTGTTAATTATATCCATGATGACACGTCTTAAGATAAATCTTTTCTTCCGGAAACTTTGTTGAAGAATATTATTGAAGCTATTTTTCTATTAAAGAAAATGTTTATTATCAGTGATTTCATAAAAGATTAGATAATTATTATAAAATTGTAAAAATTAAAATAAGAGAAAGATTTTGACACTTGCTTATATTATATATTGAATTTCAATAATTTATTCAATATATTGAAAATTTATAGTCCAAATAAATATTTTTTCTAAGAAATATTAATATATTAAAAAATTTATATATAAGTTTAAATTATATATGTAGATTGTTTAAGCTTACACAGGCAAACTAAAATGGCCTCTTACATAACATGTAAATGACTTTCTAATTATTTTATCAAGCAATAATATTTTGTACTTCTATTATTATTATTTCTTTTTTTATTATTATTTTTTTCTATTATCATTCTATTATTATTATTTTTTATTATTCATAATTGTCAACCGAAGTCTCATTGACGTACAACAATCGAGCCGATAATGCAAAATGATCTTTTATCGATTGCTGTTGTATATATCGTGTCGTCTTAAATACTAATATCAAGATAATGTTCCGATAAGTTTTTATTATATATATAATATAATATAATATAACTTTATATAATATATTATATATATAATATAACTTTTATTATACTTTTATTTCATAAGCGATTCTTTTAATGCATATTGTAAAGAGAAAACCTATAAAAACGTATGAATTTAATACAGTAACGTATGGCACTATATCGGCTATTTACGCGCTACGCGCATTTATGCCAAATAGGTCTAAATAATAGTATGATACATCCAACGAGATCTATATTACGCAATATTTATGTTTACGATTTTTTAACGAGCGTGGATACCGTGGAAGAAGCAATCGCAATTAGAGAAAAAATAGATGTTTTTCTATGATCAACTAATCTATAATTGTAAAAATAGGTATTTAACAAATTGTCGATTGTTAACTCCTTATCCTATAACGACGAGTGAAACTCATGATAAGAAATTTGGGCCAAAAACAATAAACACGAATCTGACTCATGATACTTTATTCGAACCAAACATAACCAACATGAGTCAGACTCGTGGTTCTTGTATCTTCTTACTTTAGTTACGTGTAATTCTTCGTTATATTCTCATTTAGGTTATAATTTCCTAGAATTAAACAATCTTTATATCTTCATGTCAGTAAAAAGATAATCTAATATTGATGATAATAATGAGAATGTATTATTATTGCAAATAGTAATTCTATAGATTCTAGATAATAATAGTGATGATAGCGATACTGTATAAAAACGTCCAAGAAAATTAATCATTGAAGATTATGATGATGAAAACAGTCATCAATCATCAATTATTAAAACAATGGATTCGGAAAATAACCAAAAATCTGTAGACTCCTGGCATAAAAATAGCAATTTTAAATCAGTCAGGTAAAAGTAAAAAAGAGTTAGATATTTTGTATATAATGTTTGACAATGTATTTTGGGATAATATTGTCATGAAAACCAATTGGTACTCAGCACAAACAATTATCAATGAAAATAAAAAAAAAATTGAAAATGGTACGTATGTAATGATTAATATATACTTTGCATTATGCATAATAATGGCTCAAGTAAAAAAGCAAAAATTCATGAATCTAAAAAAACCATTAAAGAAACATCGATATAAGATTTTTGTAAATCACTAGATTATTTTATAAATAACAATACGATTGATGAGATGGATAAATTACGTAAAATCAAACCTGTGATAAACTATTTTAATAAAAAATTCAAAAAAGTATGTGTAATGGAAGAGAACATTGCAATCGATGAATTGTTAAGCATGTCTTATAAACAATTTAATCCCTCGAAAAGAACAAGATTCGGA
Organism: Apis florea; assembly: GCF_048593485.1. Classification (NCBI taxonomy): domain Eukaryota; kingdom Metazoa; phylum Arthropoda; class Insecta; order Hymenoptera; family Apidae; genus Apis; species Apis florea. The sequence goes on from NW_028256702.1 coordinate 3,254,790, forward strand.
ATAAAATTTTATAAATTGTCAGTATCGAGCTATTGCTATAATTTTAAAATATATTATATATTTAACAATAAAACAAATTTTAATTACAATGCACCTGAAATTATTATCATGGAATTATCAAGTCAATATTACATAAAGGACACATTTTAAATATAGATAACTGTTTTTAACTTTAGTTGAAAATGGAACAAATGGTGTTGGGACAATATGTTTTAATAGAAAAAATATGCTGGGAGTTTTTGTTAAAGCAAAATTATAAAAAGAGGAATGCAGAATGAAAAGCTGCAATGGCATATTAGCATTAAAGTGAAAGGATAAATGAGACATTCATATCATTTCTATAAAACACGAAACTGTAGAAATGACTGAACAAAACGGAAGTCAACTAAATCCTATTTTCAAGTCAAAATGTATTATTGTTTACAACAGGGAAATGATTGGTATTGATTGCCAATCAAATTGCAGATATTTCCGTGCTGATGAGGAAATATATTATGAGGAATGCTTGAAAGGATATCGAAAAAATCTTTTTTTACATATTTGATATAGCACTTTTTAATTTTGCACAACAAAAACAATATAGAAAAAAAAAACAGAATTACAGCGAGTATAGACTTCAACTAGCCGAAGTATTATTACAAAACATACTATTATAGGACATACATACCATTATAGGATTATAAAAAACGAAGACAATTATCGAACGGAAATATACCAATGAGACTATACGCGCAACATTGGAGCCATTTTCTAAAACATATAGATTCCATACCATTGAAAAAAAATAAGAGCTTGTAAAGATTTAGCGGGTAGGACAAAGGATTAAAAGTCTTGTAAATGAAAGTTCTAATGGTCATAATATTTTAAACAACTCTTAATACTTCAAAGACTCTTGGACACTCGATTTGCGGAATCAACTATAGATCAATTGAATATTGAGATAAAACTTCACTTATTTCGCGAGTTACAAAACAAATCATTCTTTCAGAAGAAACAGATTTTCAATTCTCTCAGTTCAATAAATTCTATTGTGAAATCATCAATTCAAACACTTTGGTAATTGGTATTACTTATAATTACTTTTGTGAAATCAATCGGTTTCAATCGGATTTAGAATCCTTGTATATATTGCTATTTCACGATGAAAGTATGATGAAATGGATTTTGCGATGCTTTTGAATGAACTTATGGCGCATATATAAATAAATAAATAAATAAATAATATACTACTGCTTACTATATATAAAATCGCATATCACTATCTAAAATGATTAGCCTAAACATTTGAAGTTATGTGAATATTATTGTTGGCAGAATTGATAAGCAAGATATAGATAGCATATTACTTTCGCGATCAAAGCCTTCTGAACTAACATAGTTACGTTCATATGGATTAAGATTTATTCTAACCGATGAAAAAATATTCATGCTAATCATGCAAAAAATATGAGTAAGTGGCAGTGCATCTGTTCCGAAAAATAACCCACCAATCTTCTGTAACGAGGAGCATGCTGCGTAAATGCATATAATCGGAGAGAATCAAAAAGTATAACTTATTTAAAGATGGAGCTAGAATCAGAATTCAAATAGTTTCTTTTATAGCACATTTCTTTTAGCATTGAAAATGTCATACATATTTATCGTCAAGAAGTGAGCAAGCATACAATAAGATAATGACAAAAGTTTATTTGTGTATTTGTTTGCCTAGTTACCAAGGAAATTCAATTCAAGATAATGATAAATCTCATAATAAAGTTTTTTTTAAAATTGCTTGAATAGATTTTTTTCGCGTCATAGTCAATATTGCGAAATTTATTCGAATAATGGAACAAATTTCATAGATACTCGAAATGAATTGCGCAGAATTCGCAAATTTTTTTTAAAGAAATCAATAATCAATTTATGATTTTGCAATCAATCAAAATATCTAATGGCCTACTTTTATCAGATCTATGTTATAAATCTGTATTTTAGTAATAGAAAATTCGAGTCTATCTCGATAGAAATCAAAAGTGGATCAACTCACCTAGAAAACAGTAATGTGATTCAAAGATTGCAATCATTATTAGAGTATAACCATTAATTATAATCGTTCATTATTGAAACTACAACATGAAGCCAAACTGTGATATTCCGAGGATATTTCAGATATATAATTACGGTATCTGTAATCCATATATCATCCTGTAATCCAGAAAATTTATAACAAACATATATTGATTAGTTTTTGATTATCATCGAATGTGCAATAGTGACCATTAGTTTATTGAAGAATTATTTGAAGAATTTTCTCAAATTTGAGAGAATTGCAAATAAGGAGATTGATCATTATCTTAATATTGTATTCCATTAGGAATTTGCGATTCTTATTAACGATTAAACTATGAAGAGGATTTCCATTAAATTATTGTTAGAGATTTAATTATAGATACACATACAATAATGCAACTGATATCGGCCGTGCCGGAATGATAGCGCCTTTCCCAAGGAGGATATCCCATATCGGCTTAATTCGCTTAGTGTTGTGTGACGTTGCAGCTGCACTTCTGCGAGAGAAAGCATAGATGTGTTGTCGCCCACAGACTCGGAAAATCCTATCCTCGGTCATTAGACAACATGGAGCAAGTTGGACCTACCCTTCTGGCGAAACGGCTCGTTTAATTAGCGCTAGACTGGGCTCGATCACGCCCACCGCTATCCAACAGGGACCATGAAGAGATAGAGCTGTCGAAGTTCGCACGGTCCTATGTAGATTCGTTTTCGCCATCGAACCTTACCGCATCAAATGTGTACTACCACCTGCTAGCACATGTAATACAGTCCATTTATTATTAAGAAAATATAATATTTGCTATAATATCTGAAAGATCATTTTATACATACATAATTTACACATACATTTATTATTATTTTTAATACATATATTTATTAAACTTTCATCCATCGCCAACATTAAAAAAGTTAATAATGTCAAAATTACAACATATTCTATTCAAATAACTACTATAGACAGTAATTATAAAATATCTATTTTATAATATCATATAAATATCTATTTTCGACTATTTATATGTAGTGTACAAATAGAATCTTTGAAATATTACGCATAAATTTTTGATTCATGGGCATTCTCAGAATGAAGGAGATAATAAATATTGCATAAATGAAAAACAGCTAAAGAGACATATGAAAGCTTTTTCTTATTTACATTCTTATTTCTTAAATAATTATAAAATTACATTAATAAATATAGAAAAAAAAGACATACAATGTTCATCAAATCGTTTATAAAAATTCTTATAATTTTAAAACTTGAGAGAATTGAAATACTATTTTCAATTAAAATTTCAATGTAAATATAGATTTAAAAAAGTAATAAATTATTATTAAAAATAATTAAAAATAATAATTTATAAAATAATAAATAATTAACATAATATTAAATATAAAGTTATAAATATGAAATATTTTTTGGAGAGAAAAAGCTTATTTTAAAAAAATTTTATTATTAGAAAAGAAGAAGAAAAATATTCAAAATTTTCTAAACACAAATTATTCAAAGAAATTATTATAATATATTATTATAAAACATTTTTATTTTATAAAAATTATAACTTAAATATTGTTAATATTTATTTCTTTATTTTACTCGAATTCATGGAATAGTTACATAAGTTTAAATATACAATGATAAATGTATATAATTATTATAAATTATTATTTTATTCAAGAAAATATAACTTTTGTATTTGGAAATTTTGTTTAATTGTTACTATTTTATTTAATAATAAAAAATTTTACACATCATAAATTAAAATAACAATTCTTTTGATAGATAAAAATATTAGCATAAGAAAAAATTATAACTGAAAATTATATTTGATAAAAATATAATCATAACTAAAGTTATATTCATAACTAAAGTATAACTGAAAATAATTGTAATAATATATTTCATAAAACCATTAAAAATATCACAACAAGAATAATTTTTTAGAGTTAAAAAATGAAGGAAAGAACGTGTTTATATATATAGTAAAAAGATGGGATTTTATAATATTTGAATTGATTCAAGATGCATTATCCAAAAAAAAAAAACGTTATTTTTATAATCTATTGATCAAGATATAAGTAATTATTAATATACAAGAAATTACCAATATTGACATTCATATAAAACATTTAAACAATAATCATATATTTTTGAAATGGATATTTTGAAATGGAAACATAAGCATTATATATATATTTATATACATTTATATTTACGTTTTTATTATATATATAAAACAGTATGTAATATATAAGTAATATAATTATTAAAATTAATATTAAATTTGAAAATTAATAATTATAATAATAAAATTAATTATCAAAAATTATTTTGTAACATTTCAGTCCAAATTGGAATCTAAAAAAATATTGATCCACTAATCCGTGATTTTCTATTAATTGGTAAGATATTTATTTCTAAAAATTAGTTTTAAATAAATCTTTAAGTAATAAAAATATATTTTACTAAAAAAAATATATAAATAAAAAAATAATTTTAATTGAATTTTTTAATAAATATTATTTAATATTTTATATTAAGAAATTTTAAGTAAACGTTATTTGTTTTTTTTATTTTTTATTTTTTAAAGATTTTATAATCTATATATATATTTATAATTTAAATAGCTTCAATAGTTGTAATTAGATTTCTTTTTTATTTTTTATATTATTGATTATAGAAGAAGAAGCATATATAATGATTAGGTTTTTAATTTTTTCTTTCTAAACTCTCAACGAAAAACTATAGATCAAATCACTTTGAAAAATTATCAAATATCAATTTATTATATTTGAATTTATATAAGTTTTATTAAATGTAAATAATTTTTTGTAATTTTCTACTTTTTTGTGTAGAATATAGAAAATAACAAGCATTGACAATCTTTATATATTTGAATTTTCTGATTATAACAAATTTTTTATGCAAATTTTTATATATTTTCTTCTGGATAAGATTTATACAGATTACGTATGACAAGAAACTACAATATTTCTTCATCATCATCATCATCATCAGTACCACCACCATCACCACCATCTCCACTCTCATTTTGTACTATATCCTCATTCTCACTTTTTACTAAATCCTCATCCTCATCTTGTAGTTCATGCACATTTTCTAGTTCATTCTTATTCTCATCTTGTACTTCATCCTCATCTTCATCTTGTATTTTTTCCTCATCTTGTACTTTATCTTCATATTCATCTTCTACTTCTTCCTTATTTTCATCTAGTGCTTCATTTTCATCTTGTACTTCATCCTCTTTTTCTACTTCATCCTCATTTTCATGCGTATTTTATACTTCATCCTCATCTGGGACTTCATCCTCATCGGGTACTTAATCTTCATCGTGTATTTCTCCTTCTCCATCTTCATCTTCTTCTTTATCTCTATTTTGTACTTCATCTTCATCTTGTACTTCATCCTCATCTTTATCTTGTATTTCATTCTTACATTGTACTTCATCTTCTTTTTGTACTTCATCGGCATCTTGAACTTCATCCTCATCTTCATCTTCAACTTCATCCTCATCTTTTACTACATCTTCATTTTCAACTTCTTTCTCATCTTATATTAGATTCTCATCTTGTATTTCAACCTCATCCTCTTACTCATCTCTAACTCCTCATCTTCTAACTATCCTCATCCTCATGTTGTACTTCATCCTCATTTTGTATTTCATTCTCATCTGATACTTCATTTACATCTTGCACTTCATCTTCACTTGTACTTCATACTCATCTTCATTTTGTACCTCATCCTCATCGTCATTTTCTAATTCATGCTCATCTTGTATTTCGTCCTCACCTACACTTATACTTTATCCTCATCTTGTACTTCATTCTCATTTGATACTTTATTCTCATCTGGTACTTCATCCTCATCGGGTACTTAATTTTCATCGTATACATTTCCCTTATCTTCATTTTGTAATATATCTTCATCTTGTACTTCTTCTATATCTTCATTCTGTACTTCGTTCTCATTTTGTACTTCATTCTGATCTTCATCTTGCACTTTAACTTCATCTTCATCTTGTATTTCATCCTCATCTGATACTTCATCTTCATATATATATAACATTTTTATTTTTAAAAATTTGTATAGAAAGACTCAAAATTATTATGATACTAATCATTAGCAATTACAGCATATATTTAATGTTTATAAATATTACAAAAGAACTCTGACAAACCGAAAAGGGAACAAAACTGTATATAAAACTATGCATGGTGTTTTCGAATATTTTTTCTATATTAATATCAGATCTAATTTTATTTATATATTATTTATATATAATTTTAAAAAGAAATTGTAGGATGATCTGTCTGGACTCATTCTATATTTGAAATCTTTACTTATATATATATATATATATATTTTGATTTTAGTTTTTCCAAATTTCTTATTGTAGAATAGAGTGAAAAATTAAAATTATTTTTTTTCATTTGAGATTTTACGATATTGTTGACTTTAAAAAATGTTTTGAGAATTTATTTTCAAATATCTTAGAGTAGAAATTTTAGAGTCGATACATGATTTTTTTTTATAGCAATTAAAATGAAAAGTTAATTTGATGATATTCTACAAAAAAATCGGACTTTTACTTTATATATTCGTATATCTTATTTGTATTTGCCTCATGTGTTTATACTATATATAATGCATGTCGAGTACGTATTTTTAATGTATTTTTAATGTATGTGTTGTATTAATGTATTTATAAATTATATGTATAAAATATATAATTAATGTATTTAAAAATAAATATTATCCCTTTATTCTCATAGATATTGACATCATAAATATTACTTTTTGACAATATTATGAATAATTGCTTAATTATCGTATTGACTTTTACGAGATGTTCCAAAGTTATTGGAATATGTCTAATAACTATAGCATTATAGAAATTTTTTTAGATTTCTTAATGATTTAGGATATTTCATATATGCTTGAGTCAAAATCAAGATTCTATAATTTCTGATCATTTGTGTGATTCCGGAAAACGACTAATATATTGTGCTACATGTCGTTAAATATTATCTTATATATGTAAAAATCTGATTCTATGTTGCATTGGTAATATATATAGACTTAAGATTTTATCCACCGCGTTACATTTAATGTTGGAGGTAGTATTATTAAATTTGTTCGATAAAAAAATGAAATGTTGATTCATACCAGCATGAAAACTCACTGGATTCAGATTTTCATTATTATAATCGGAAAGCGAAATCATTAATGATGATCATTATTATACAAATAAAATCGTAATTGATCAATAAATAACACGCAATTCTATTGTGTCCAACGATCTAAGATGCATGATTACATGCATAAATCAAATTGATGATTGAACGTTAGTGTTGATCCTCGTATATAACTTCCGATTTCTAAATCTTTCATCAAGTTATCTCTGTACTAATGGACTAAACTTGGAAATGTTAAAATGAAATTAAAATGAAAAAATTAGAAAATAAAACCGTTCAAAGAACATTACCACGAGTAAAAGAAGATTATCAAAATCAACTAAAAAATACGTTATATAAATCATATATAAATAAAAGAGATTAAGATTGTATATCAAAATAATTAATAGCTTTTGGATATTTATATTTTCAAATAATTTGTACAATGTATCCATATATATATATATATATATATATATATATATATATATATATATATATTATAATAATTCATATATATTATAATAATATATTTAAAAATACAATACAAATTATAAAGTATAGAGTAATTAAACGCATAATTGAAAAAAATTACTATGAATACGTAATACGTAATACGTAATAAAATAATACGTAATCTTTAATGATTATAACATATATACGAAAAGGTTATAACTATCCTATAAAAGTTTAAAATTTAACATTAAAAAAAATAAAAATGAAATATGAATCGTTTGAGATAAAAAATAAAGAGTAATATTTTAACAAGTGTTTAATGAAGTGTTTGAATTTTCTTATGTCTATATTATTTCTTTAATTTGAAAGTATAAAAGTGTAAATAATTTAATTATTTTTCTCTCCAGTATTTTTACAAACTTTTATTGTGAAACTAACAATCGCTTATATAATAATAATAATTTTAAAATATAAATAAATATAAATCTCACGTATAATTTGTATCTATATTAATTTTGATAGTTTTGTTATATTGAACATTCTCACATTCTTTTTAAAATTTTGTTCAAGTTTCTTCTGCGGAAGAGTTGGAAATAAATATTCAGATTATCGTGGATTTGTTCATTTGCTATTAATAAATGCAATTTGTAATGAAATGAAAACGCTCGTTTCTCAATCCACTGCCTTGTGTTTTGTCATGAAGGAAGTTGGATCATAATGTTCTTAAATGTCATATAAGTTTTCATAAAACTATAAAATTAAAAATTAAACTATATATTATTAAAATGAGACAGTTAATATGAATGACATTTATGTAATAAAGATTTGAATATTTTTTCTTCTAATCTATTTTCTATAAGAAAAAAATTCATCTAATATGCTTGTAGTTGTACTGTAGTTGTCAACTTATACAGGCAGTTTTAAGATATTATGCAGGAGCACAACTTTTAACTATTAACTATTAACTTTAGAGTTATTCTATTTTATCATCTTTAAATGTAAATAATGAAACGAAGCAAGGAATTTGGTTATTAGCTTTGGATGCTTTAGTATAATGTATATCTAAAAATATATATAAGCGGCAATAAAATGTAAAGCTCGACCTAAATATCCATCAAATAAAAAGTATTTATTTTTTTCTTTTTGTTAGAAAATTAAAACAGGCATCAGAATCGAAGATCGTTATTTTTCTTCCCCTACATTTAAAGTAAGTGTTTAAAAATTTAGAAAGACAAAATTTATTTATAATTAAAAATATTATTCACAACGTGAAAAATTAATTTAGGAAAGTATATGAAAAACAGCAGGACAACGTAAACCAGATATAGCACAACGTTTCTCCAAATAAACGTTGCGTACATTTTTCTGCTTTTCATATACTTGTGCATTTGCTAGCGATACAAAATTGTGAGAAAAATTTAGAATCGTTATATTAGTTTAGATGAAAATGATTTAAAAGTATTAAAAGAACATTAACATTAACAATATTACGTAATGATGAAGAAAATAAAATAGTAGGCATCAGTAAAGTGATTCGTATTAATTTTTTAGAAATATTTTTCATTTTATATTAAAATTTTAGATCTCGATAGTCTGACTACGGTAAGATTGATACAGATAAACATCTTCGGAGCTGATGATATTAACAGTTGAAAATTCACGAAAGATGAAAATAGATTGGATTTGGATTGAACGATACAATTTAGAATCTAGAATTTTCCACATAGTATCATTGAAAATATAGAAGTAGAATGTGATTTTATGTTATTAGAAGATGTAACTAAATATATTTAATATTTTCGAATGATAGGCTTGGTCGCGAGCATTGTTGCGACCTGTAAATAGAACATTCCAGAAGGTTTCGGTCACGGGCTTCCCGGCGACCGCGCGGTGAGGCGTCAGTAAATCCGAGCAAAAACAGCTAAAGTTTTTACTTAGGTTACCCAAAACATTCGCCTCGTCGAATATTCTGGATCTAAACACCTGCCTGCTCGCCCTGGACTTACATCGCGCATCGGGTGATGTCGGTGCCCTAATTGCGACACCGACATTTTCCCCACTCATAATTGGGACACTCCCAATCAGCCAGGAAAAGAGTCTACCTGAGCGACTTTCTTCCTGGCTAGCACTCACTACCGATTAGGCCTTTAGGTAGTTTACATTACCGAACACTTCTCGGGCAATCAACCATTATTGTAAATTGTGCATCGTGTCATCGGACACGATCACACAATCGAGTTTGAGATAGTAATCTCAACAAAAGCCATCGTCCGGTGGAGTAGGCCGCACACGACCAATCTCAACATTGCGACGAAACCATTGGTCCTTCGAGTCGGATTTTCGAGCAAGAACGGACTTCCGGCATTCATCTTCGGCAGACCCAGCAACGTCAGAGAGATTCCTCACTGGGAGGACACGAGATCAAGGACAGCAGACTTTGGCCTTCATCCAACCTCAGCAGCAGGGACTGAACAGGCGATACCTGTCTTGATTCCATCGTTCCGGTGAATTTGGAGTTTATTCATTCCTTTGTTCGGGTTAGCAATGGCGCCGTCGAGCGACGAACTTCGCAAACTCGTGAAGGAGCGCGGTCGGCTTAAGGCGAGCTTGACGTGATTTAGGACCTTTTATGAGGCAAACCGTGACCTGATTCCGGCGTCCGCTCTTCAGCAGCGGCTGGATCGGGCCATGGAGCTCATGGATCGGTTTAAACCCGTGCGGGACTGAATTGAGATCCTCGTTTGGAACACGGCGGATGAGAAAGCGTACGTCCAGATTAACGAGGAGTTCGATATCATCACGTCGGAGATGAGGGATTACCTAGGTTCCGTTCGAGCAGCGTCGGTATTCGCGAACGAGTCCACACACGCGTCCACACCGGTCCCTCGATCACTTAAACCACAACGGTTACCTCCGATAGCTATACCATCCTTCAATGGCAACTTGAGTGAGTGGATCTACTTCCGCTTTGAATCCATGGTTAATCGCGATGATTTACTCACCAACATGAAGAAGTTCCAGTACCTCAAGACAGCCTGAAGGGTGAAGCACAGCGGGTTCTGGAATCGGTACCGATGTCGGAGGATAATTATAAGGAAGTCTGGGAGCTCGTGCGTAGCAACTACGGCCAAACTAACGCCATTGTAAGGCATCATTTGGGACGGTTGTTCGAGCTTCCCGAGATGCGATCACGGTCGGCAGCGGAACTGCAACCGCTCTTTAATGAGTGTACTGCCCAACTCAAGACACTGGAATCATTGGGGGCGCCGATCCAAACCTGGGACTTCATGATCCTATATTTTCTTGAGACCAGATTTCACCCACAAATAATCCTCATCATCATCCTGTACTTCATCATCTTCATCATCATCCTGTACTTCATCATCCTCATTATCTTGTACTTTACCTTCATCACTATTCTGTACTTCATTATCATCATCATATCGTACTTCATCGTCATATTCACCTTAAACTTCATCCTGATATTCATCTTGTACTTCATTCTCAATTTCATCCTGTACTTCATCAAAATCATCATCATCAGGTACTTTATCATCATTATCTTGTACTTCATCAAAATTATTATCGCCTGGTACTTCATTATCATCATCTTGTACTTCATCATTCTCATCATCATTCTGTACTTCGTCATCCTTAACATCATCTTGTACTTTATCATCATCATCATCATCTTCTTGTACTTCATCACTCTTATCAACATGTTGTACCTCATCATCATCACTATTCTGTCCTTCATTGTCATCATCATATCGTACATTGTCATCATCATTATCTTATACTTCATCATTCTCAATTTCATCCTGTACTTTATCAAAATCATCATCATCTGGTATTTCATCATAATCATCTTGTACTTCATCATCCTCATCATCATCTTGTACTTCGTCATCTTCATCATCATCCTGTACTTCATCAAAATCAGCATTATCTTGTACTTCATCATGAGCATCCTGTACTTCTCCATTATCATCTTGTACTTTATCCTCATATTTACATTGTACTTCATCATCATCATCTTATATTTTGTCTTATATTCATCTTGTATTTCATCATTATTGCAATCATCATCTTGTACATCATATTCAGCTCATACTTCATCACTATCGTCTTCAAATTCATCTTGTACTTCACCATATTCATTATAATCTGGTATTTCATCATCATCATCATGTAATTCATCATCCTCGTTAACATTCCGAACTTCGTTATCTCCATCATCATCTTGTATTTCATCATCATCATCATCATCACTATTCTGTACTTCATTGTCGTCATCATCTTGTACTTCGTCATCCTCATCATCATTCTGTACTTCATCATCCTCAACATCATCTTGCACTTTATCATCATCATCATCTTGTACTTCATCATTATCGTCTTCAAATTTTTCTTGTACTTCACTATATTCATTATCTTGTGGTACTTCATCATCATCATCTTGTACTTCATCGTTCTCATTAACATTCTGATCTTCATCATCCTCATCATCATCTTGTACTTCATTATCTTCATCATCATTCTATACTTCTTCTAAATCATCATCATCTTGTACTTTATCATCCTCATCATCATCTTCATGCACACCATCGTAATGTTGTACTTCATTATTCTCATCACCATTTTATATTTCATCATCATATTTATCTTGTACTTCATCCTCGTGTTCATTTTGTATCTTATCTCCATCCTCAAGTTGTACTTCATCTTTATCTTTTACTTCGACCTCACCCTGTACTTCATACTCAACCTGTATTTCATCCTCATATTTATCTTTTACTTCATCTTCATCTTGAAGTTCATCCTTATCTGATACTTCATCCTCGTCTTCTTTTTATATTTCATGCTCATCTTTATCTTGTTCTTCATTCTCACTCTGTATTTTATCCTCATTTTCAACTTATCCTTCATCCTCTTGTACTATATCCTCAGTTTGTACTTTATCTTCATCTTCATATATATATAACTTTTTTATTTTTACAAATTTGTGTAAAAAGACTCATAATTATTATGAGTCTTTATATACTTGTAATTAGCAATTACAACATATATTTAATGTTTACAATAGTACAAATGTCTATGACCAACCGATAAGTGATTATATAACCGATAAGTTTATATAAAACTACTGTATATAAAAAACTGTTTGGTGTTTTCGTATGTCCTTTCAACATTAATTTCAGATTTAATTTTATTTATATATTACTCTATAATTTTAAAAAAATATCATAGGATGAACTGTCTGGACTCATTTTATAACATGAAATCTTTACTTATACATATATTTTGACTTATGTTTTTCTACATTTTTTGGTGTAGAATAGAGTGAATAATTAAAATTTTTTTTTTCCTTTTGAAATTTTATGAGACTGGTGGCTTTAAAAAATGTTTTGAGAATTTGTTTTCATATATTCATCTAATATGCTTGTAGCTGTACGTCAACTTATACAGGCAGTCTTAAGATGTTATGCAGGAGCACAGCCATTAACTTTAGGGCTATTTTATTCTACTGTCTTTAATCGTAAATAATAAACGAAGCAGAAAATTTGGTTATTAGTTTTAGATTCTTTATTACAACATGTATCTAAATATATATATATAAACGGCATAAAGTTTGACCTAAACATCCATCAGGTAAAAAATATTCATTTTTCTCTTTTTGTTAGAAAGTTAAAATAGGCGAACATTAGAATCGAAGATCGTTATTTTTGTTCTTTTTCTACATTTAAAGTAAGTAAAGCGTTTAAAAATTTAGAAAAACAAAATTTATTTATAATTAAAAATATTATTGATAACGTAAAAAATTGATTTAGAAATGTATACGAAAAACAGCAGAACAACGCAAACCAGATATAACACAACGTTTCTTCAAGTAAACGTTTCGTACATTTTTGCACATTTCACATATTTGTGTATTTGCCACTGATACAAAATTGTGAGAAAAATTTAGAATCGTTATATGAGTTTAAATGAAAATAGTTTAAGAGTATCAAAAAAACATTATCATTAATAGTATTATGTAATGATGAAAAAAATAATATATTAGGCATCGGTAAAGTGATTTGTATTAATTTTTTAAAAAAATTTTTCTTTTTACATTAAAATTTTAGATCCCGATAGTCTGACTATGGTAAAATTGATACAGATACACATATTTGGAGCTGATAACTTTACCAGCTGAAAATTCAGACGGAAATAGATTAGATTTGAAATCAAGAATATTTCACATAGTATCGTCGAAAATATAGAAGTAGAATAGAATGTGATCTCATATATAAGATATATATATATAAGAAGATCTATCTAATATATTTAATATTTTCGAATGATAGACTATATAGATTATTGGCATTGTGATATTATAGAAGTTTGAAAATGATTTAATAAACAATATGTAATTAAAGAAATAAATGATAGAAAAAAATTACAGATAATTTTATGGGGGATAATAACCATTCACTGAAGTTTTATTTGAAATTGAATGTTGATCGAATATTGCCAGTAGCATCACTATTTCATAATTGATATATATTTGTTTTTCGCCGATACAGATCTTCATCTTTCATGTTTCGTGAGCAGATACATGCAATTGCGTGTAAATAAATATATTTATTCCGCCAAATCCGTATGTTGTATTTATTGGTTATACTGTC